>NC_140989.1:373255724-373285724 GCF_052327205.1 Somniosus microcephalus | reverse complement strand
ACATATTCCCCACTGGAGATATTGGACAGGGTTCAGAGACACAATTGGACATATTCCCCACTGGAGAAATTGGTCAGAGTTCAGAGACACAATTGGACATATTCCCCACTGGAGATATTGGACAGGGTTCAGAGACACAATTGGACATATTCCCCACTGGAGATATTGGACAGGGTTCAGACACAATTGGACATATTCCCCACTGGAGATATTGGACAGGGTTCAGAGACAATTGGACATATTCCCCACTGGAGATATTGGACAGGGTTCAGACACACAATTGGACATATTCCCCACTGGAGATATTGGACAGGGTTCAGAGACACAATTGGACATATTCCCCACTGGAGATATTGAATAAGATTCAGAGACACAATTGGAAATATTCCCCACTGGAGATATTGGACAGGGTTCAGAGACAATTGGACATATTCCCCACTGGAGATATTGGACTGGTTCAGAGACACAATTGGACATATTCCCCACTGGAGATATTGGACAGGGTTCAGAGACACAATTGGACATATTCCCCACTGGAGATATTGGACAGGGTTCAGAGACACAATTGGACATTTTCCCCACTGGAGATATTGGACAGGGTTCAGACACAATTGGACATATTCCCCACTGGAGATATTGGACAGGGTTCAGACACAATTGGACATATTCCCCACTGGAGATATTGGACAGGGTTCAGAGACACAATTGGACATATTCCCCACTGCAGATATTGGACAGGGTTCAGAGACACAATTGGACATATTCCCCACTGGAGATATTGGACAGGGTTCAGAGACACAATTGGACATATTCCCCACTGGAGATATTGGACAGGGTTCAGAGACACAATTGGACATATTCCCTACTGGAGATATTGGACAGAGTTCAGAGACACAATTGGACATATTCCCCACTGGAGATATTGGACAGGGTTCAGACACAATTGGACATATTCCCCACTGCAGATATTGGACAGGGTTCAGAGACACAATTGGACATATTCCCCACTGGAGATATTGGACAGGGTTCAGACACAATTGGACATATTCCCCACTGCAGATATTGGACAGGGTTCAGAGACACAATTGGACATATTCCCCACTGGAGATATTGGACAGGGTTCAGACACAATTGGACATATTCCCCACTGGAGATATTGGACAGGGTTCAGACACACAATTGGACATATTCCCCACTGGAGATATTGGACAGGGTTCAGAGACACAATTGGACATATTCCCCACTGGAGATATTGAATAAGATTCAGAGACACAATTGGAAATATTCCCCACTGGAGATATTGGACAGGGTTCAGAGACAATTGGACATATTCCCCACTGGAGATATTGGACAGGGTTCAGACACACAATTGGACATATTCCCCACTGGAGATATTGGACGGGTTCAGAGACACAATTGGACATATTCCCCACTGGAGATATTGGACTGGTTCAGAGACACAATTGGACATATTCCCCACTGGAGATATTGGACAGGGTTCAGAGACACAATTGGACATATACCCCACTGGAGATATTGGACAGGGTTCAGAGACACAATTGGACATATTCCCCACTGGAGATATTGGACAGGGTTCAGAGACACAATTGGACATATACCCCACTGGAGATATTGGACAGGGTTCAGAGACACAATTGGACATATTCCCCACTGGAGATATTGGACAGGGTTCAGAGACACAATTGGACATATTCCCCACTGCAGATATTGGACAGGGTTCAGAGACACAATTGGACATATTCCCCACTGGAGATATTGGACAGGGTTCAGAGACACAATTGGACATATTCCCCACTGGAGATATTGGACAGGGTTCAGAGACACAATTGGACATATTCCCTACTGGAGATATTGGACAGAGTTCAGAGACACAATTGGACATATTCCCCACTGGAGATATTGGACAGGGTTCAGACACAATTGGACATATTCCCCACTGCAGATATTGGACAGGGTTCAGAGACACAATTGGACATATTCCCCACTGGAGATATTGGACAGGGTTCAGACACAATTGGACATATTCCCCACTGGAGATATTGGACAGGGTTCAGACACACAATTGGACATATTCCCCACTGGAGATATTGGACAGGGTTCAGAGACACAATTGGACATATTCCCCACTGGAGATATTGAATAAGATTCAGAGACACAATTGGAAATATTCCCCACTGGAGATATTGGACAGGGTTCAGAGACAATTGGACATATTCCCCACTGGAGATATTGGACAGGGTTCAGACACACAATTGGACATATTCCCCACTGGAGATATTGGACGGGTTCAGAGACACAATTGGACATATTCCCCACTGGAGATATTGGACTGGTTCAGAGACACAATTGGACATATTCCCCACTGGAGATATTGGACAGGGTTCAGAGACACAATTGGACATATACCCCACTGGAGATATTGGACAGGGTTCAGACACAATTGGACATATTCCCCACTGGAGATATTGGACAGGGTGCAGAGACACAATTGGACATATTCCCCACTGGAGATATTGGACAGGGTTCAGAGACACAATTGGACATTTTCCCCACTGGAGATATTGGACAGGGTTCAGACACAATTGGACATATTCCCCACTGGAGATATTGGACAGGGTTCAGAGACACAATTGGACATATTCCCCACTGGAGATATTGGACAGGGTTCAGACACAATTGGACATATTCCCCACTGGAGATATTGGACAGGGTTCAGAGACACAATTGGACATATTCCCCACTGGAGATATTGGACAGGGTTCAGACACAATTGGACATATTCCCCACTGGAGATATTGGACAGGGTTCAGAGACACAATTTGACATATTCCCCACTGGAGATATTGGACAGAGTTCAGACACAATTGGACATATTCTCCACTGGAGATATTGGACAGGGTTCAGACACAATTGGACATATTCCCCACTGGAGATATTGGACAGGGTTCAGACACAATTGGACATATTCCCCACTGGAGATATTGGACAGGGTTCAGAGACACAATTGGACATATTCCCCACTGGAGATATTGGACAGGGTTCAGAGACACAATTGGACATAATCCACACTGGAGATATTGGACAGGGTTCAGACACAATTGGACATATTCCCCACTGGAGACATTGGACAGGGTTCAGAGACACAATTGGACATATTCCCCACTGGAGATATTGGACAGGGTTCAGAGACACAATTGGACATATTCCCCACTGGAGATATTGGACAGGGTTCAGAGACACAATTGGACATATTCCCCACTGGAGATATTGGACAGGGTTCAGACACAATTGGACATATTCCCCACTGGAGATATTGCACAGGGTTCAGAGACACAATTGGACATATTCCCCACTGGAGATATTGGACAGGATTCAGGGACAATTGGACATATTCCCCACTGGAGATATTGGACGGGTTCAGAGACACAATTGGAAATATTCCCCACTGGAGATATTGGACAGGGTTCAGACACAATTGGACATATTCCCCACTGGAGATATTGGACAGGGTTCAGAGACACAATTGGACATATTCCCCACTGGAGATATTGGACAGGGTTCAGAGACACAATTGGACATATTCCCCACTGGAGATATTGGACAGGGTTCAGAGACACAATTGGACATATTCCCCACTGGAGATATTGGACAGGGTTCAGAGACTCAATTGGACATATTCCCCACTGGAGATATTGGACAGGGTTCAGACACAATTGGACATATTCCCCACTGGAGATATTGGACAGGGTTCAGAGACACAATTGGACATATTCCCTACTGGAGATATTGGACAGAGTTCAGAGACACAATTGGACATATTCCCCACTGGAGATATTGGACAGGGTTCAGACACAATTGGACATATTCCCCACTGGAGATATTGGACAGGGTTCAGAGACACAATTGGACATATTCCCCACTGGAGATATTGGACAGGGTTCAGACACAATTGGACATATTCCCCACTGGAGATATTGGACAGGGTTCAGAGACACAATTTGACATATTCCCCACTGGAGATATTGGACAGAGTTCAGGCACAATTGGACATATTCCCCACTGGAGATATTGGACAGGGTTCAGACACAATTGGACATATTCCCCACTGGAGATATTGGACAGGGTTCAGACACAATAGGACATATTCCCCACTGGAGATATTGGACAGGGTTCAGACACAATTGGACATATTCCCCACTGGAGATATTGGACAGGGTTCAGAGACACAATTGGACATATTCCCCACTGGAGATATTGGACAGGGTTCAGAGACACAATTGGACATAATCCACACTGGAGATATTGGACAGGGTTCAGACACAATTGGACATATTCCCCACTGGAGACATTGGACAGGGTTCAGAGACACAATTGGACATATTCCCCACTGGAGATATTGGACAGGGTTCAGAGACACAATTGGACATATTCCCCACTGGAGATATTGGACAGGGTTCAGACACAATTGGACATATTCCCCACTGGAGATATTGGACAGGGTTCAGACACAATAGGACATATTCCCCACTGGAGATATTGGACAGGGTTCAGACACAATTGGACATATTCCCCACTGGAGATATTGGACAGAGTTCAGAGACACAATTGGACATATTCCCCACTGGAGATATTGGACAGGGTTCAGAGACACAATTGGACATATTCCCCACTGGAGATATTGGACAGGGTTCAGACACAATGGGACATATTCCCCACTGGAAATATTGGACAGGGTTCAGAGACACAATTGGACATATTCCCCACTGGAGATATTGGACAGGGTTCAGAGACACAATTGGACATATTCCCCACTGGAGATATTGGACAGGGTTCAGACACAATTGGACATATTCCCCACTGGAGATATTGGACAGAGTTCAGACACACAATTGGACATATTCCCCACTGGAGATATTGGACAGGGTTCAGACACAATTGGACATATTCCCCACTGGAGATATTGGACAGGGTTCAGACACAGCGTCAGGGGCTCCAGGGGGTGTTTATAAACATTCAACCTTCCTCCTCACATCTATTACTGTGACTAATTTTACAAACACTGCCACCCCTTATGCCGAGATGCTGTGAAGCAGCAAGTTTTGTGTTTTACGTGTCCTGACCTTTGCTGTTCAGTCCAGCAGGGTTACATATCCTCACAGTCTCACTAAATGCAACTTATCAGACTGTTATTCCGTCTCCATGTCCTCACCATCACCAAGACCGCCTACTTCCACCTCCGTAACATCGCCCGTCTCCAGCTGGCTCAGCTCAACTGCTGCTGAAACCCTCACCTTTCTCACCTCGACACTCGATTATTCCAACGCTCTCCCGGCCAGCCACCCACCTTGCACCCTCCGGTAGCTCATCCCAAACTCTGCTGCCCATATCCTAACTCACACCAAGTCCCGTCCACCAATCACTCCTGTGCTCACTGAAATACATTGGCTCCCAGTCCAGTAAAATTGCCCCTCTCTATCTCTGTAACCTCCTTCAGCCCTATAACCCTCCGAGATCTCTGTGCTCCTCCAACTCTGACCTCTGTCCATCCCCCAATTCCTTCGCCCCACCATTGGCGGCCGTGCCTTCAGCTGCCTGGGCCCTAAGCTCTGGAATTCTCTCCCTAAACCACTCCGCCTCTCTACCTCTCTCTCCTCCTTACAGTCCTTCCTTAAAACCGACCTCTATGACCAAGATTTTGGTTACCTGTCGTAATATCTCCTTCGGTTCAAGAAGAAGGCCCAGCACCACTTTCTCAAGGGGCAACTAGGGATGGGCAGTAAATGCAGGTCTTGCTGACAATTCCCACACACCGAGAATGAATAAAAAAACTCCACCAAGATAATAATCCACAAGGGAGAATCGCCGGACTCCAAACGTTGCTCCGTTTCGGGCCTCGATATTTAAAGTTTGTTTGAAGGATTTATTCAAAGACCACACTGAATAGAATCATAGAATCAGACAGGACAGAAGATGGCCGTTCGGCCCATCGTGCCTGTGCCGGCTCTTTGAAAGAGCTCTCCAATTAGTCCCACTCCCTGCTCTTTCCCCACAGCCCTGCAAATCTTTCCTTTTCCAGCGTTTCTCCAAGTCCCTTTTGAAAGTTATTACTGAATCTGCTTCCACCGCCCTTTCAGGCAGCGCATTCCAGATCACAAAAACTGTGTAAAAAACATTCTCCTCATCTCCCTCTGGTTCTTTTGCTAATTATCTTCAATCTGTGTCCTCTGGTTACCGACCCTCCTGCCACTGGAAACAGTTTCTCCTTATTTACTCGATCAAAACACTTCATGGTTTTGAACACCTCTATTAAATCTTCTCTTAACCTTCTCTGCTCTAAGGAGAACAATCCGAGCTTCTCCAGTCTCTCCACATAACTGAAGTCCCTCATCCCCGGCACCATTCCAGTAAATCTCCTCTGCACCCTCTCCAAGGCCTTGACTTCCTTCCTAAAGTGTGGTGCCCAGAATTGGCCACAATACTCCAGCTGGGGCCTCCCCAGTGATTTATAAAGGTTCACCATAACTCGCTTGCTTTTGGACTCGATGCCTCTGTTGGAGTTTGGATGGAATTCCCTTTGATAAAGGCCGTTCAGTGAGCGTCCATTCACAGCGCGACACACAACAGAGGCTGGCACAGAAAGGCTTCTACTCACCAGCGTGCAGTACATCTCGGGGGTCTCTCCACACGTACTGTCGGAGGGATCCAAACTGACCTTCAGGAACCTGGTGAGCAGGGCGGCCTCGGGCTGGCAGGCCATGTAATCCCAACTCAGCCCCTGGTCCCAGTGAACCTGAGCCTTACACAGGTCGTAGTGACCCCAGGACGGGAAGTGCTGAGCGGCGAGAGACAGGGCCGTCCAAAGGGCCTGAAGGGGCAACAAACCGGACAGACGCATCGCTCCGACTGGACCCCACACAGAGAGCGGTGATCTCGGTCTGTCTGGGGGTGATTCAGGGGGTCTCTGCTCCGACTGGACCCCGCACAGAGAGCGGCGATCTCGGTCCGTCTGGGGGTGATTCAGGGGGTCTCTGCTCCGACTGGACCCCGCACAGAGAGCGGCGATCTCGGTCTGTCTGGGGGTGATTCAAGGGGTCTCTGCTCCGACTGGACCCCGCACAGAGAGCGGTGATCTCGGTGCTTGCAGATGGGCCAGGTGTTAGGATTCCAGCTATTTATCCCTGTTCCTGGTGGTAGGGTTCCAGATGTTCTTCCAGTAACTTGGAGCAATGTGCGCAGATGTTCCAAGTGTAGGGGTTCCAGCTGCTTTTCCCTCAGCTTTGGTGCAGATGTTCCAGGTGTTGAGATTCCAGCTGTTTTCTCAGTGTTGGTGCAGATATTCCAGGTGTTGGGATTCCAGCTGTTTCCCCCCAGCTGTTCGCTGTCAGACAGATGTTCTGATTGGCTGATCAGTCAGTACTGGGACCCAATGTGATGACTGTCTCCTGACCAGAGGCTGTTTCCCATCGATCATCTCTTCCTTCAGGCATCAGTTCCCTGTTAGGAGAGAAATAAAATCAATGAATTTTAGAATAGGTGCTGCTCCTGACTGTTAGATCCGTGTATCTTAATGTTGTGTCCTTCAATAATCAGACAAATGACTGCAGGGAACGATCAACAGGTGTTTACTGAATGAGGGTTCAAACTGCAACTGACTGTACAGATCACTACTCAGGGTCTATATACAGGTGTGGTCACTGCCGGTACTACAGGATACAGGAGCTGTAAAAAGTAGTTCTCCCCCTTAAAGGTACATACATTACACTGACCTTTGACCATCGACCTTCGGCCTTTGACCCCACCCTCACACTCCGCCTCCCATTAGCTGCAGCGTTACAGAAATAATCACCAGTTGTGAATCACAGCAGCCAATAGGAGGCGGCTCAATGACTCTCGTGAAGATACCAAATCATAAGTGGCCAATTATCCTTTATTTAATGATGTTGGTTGAGGGATAAATATTGGTCAGGACTCCGGGGATAACTCCCCTGCTCTTCTTCGAATATTGCCGTGGGATCTTTTACATCCACCTGAGAGAATAGATGGGGTTTCAGCTGAACGTCTCATCCAAAGGACAGCACCTCTGACAGTGCAGCACTCCCTCAGTACTGCCCCTCCGACAGTGCAGCACTCCCTCAGTACTGACCCTCCGACAGTGCAGCGCTCCCTCAGTACTGCCCCTCCGACAGTGCAGCGCTCCCTCAGTACTGCCCCTCTGACAGTGCAGCGCTCCCTCAGTACTGCCCCTCCGACAGTGCAGCACTCCCTCAGTACTGCCCCTCTGACAGTGCAGCACTCCCTCAGTACTGCCCCTCCGACAGTGCCACGCTCCCTCAGTACTGCCCCTCCGACAGTGCAGCGCTCCCTCAGTACTGCCCCTCTGACAGTGCAGCACTCCCTCAGTACTGCCCCTCCGACAGTGCCACGCTCCCTCAGTACTGCCCCTCCGACAGTGCAGCGCTCCCTCAGTACTGCCCCTCCAACAGTGCAGCACTCCCTCAGTACTGCAACTCCGACAGTGCAGCACTCCCTCAGTACTGCCCCTCCGACAGTGCAGCGCTCCCTCAGTACTGCCCCTCCAACAGTGCAGCGCTCCCTCAGTACTGCCCCTCCGACAATGCAGCGCTCCCTCAGTACTGCCCCTCCAACAGTGTGGCACTCCCTCAGGACTGCCCCTCCGACAGTGCAGCACTCCCTCAGTGCTGCCCCTCCGACAGTGCAGCACACCCTCAGGACTGCACTGGGAGTGTTGGGCCAGATTCTGGGCTCGAGACTCTGGACTGTGATTGAGTCAGTTCCTTCAGGAGAGCGGAGGAGGAACAGCAGAATCAAAATCTCTTCTCCTCCCTCCATCATCTCCCTTCAATCTCAGCCGCAGCTCACACTGGAAAAGCAAAATTATTCTGATTCTTAGTTTAAAAATTTGCCCCTTTAAACACGGTCACACTCTGGGTTTGGTGACCCTCCCACGGCCTGTTTCACGACACAAGGTGTTACTCTGGGCTGTGACTGATACACTGACTAGTAACGGGGATATTTATAACCCATTTTCTACAGTAAATACTCCAGGATTTTATAAACTGCTGCACTGCGAGCAGAAATAGTCTCTGAATGTCTCACTTCCTCCCACGTAATGCTGTTCCCCTTCAGCTCGAGCAGGACAATCCACCGTCACCTTCTGGGCCCAACGTCACTCCTCCTGCTCAAACCCCAACACACGCTCCCCATCTCCAGTCACACCCCCAACACACACTCACCATCTCCAGTCACACCCCCAACACACACTCACCATCTCCAGTCACACCCCCAACACACACTCCCCATCTCCAGTCACACCCCCAACACACACTCACCATCTCCAGTCACAGCCCCAACACACGCTCACCATCTCCAGTCACACCCCCAACACACGCTCACCATCTCCAGTCACACCCCAAACACACACTCCCCATCTCCAGTCACACCCCCAACACACACTCACCATCTCCAGTCACACCCCCAACACACACTCACCATCTCCAGTCACACCCCCAACACACGCTCACCAGCTCCAGTCACACCCCCAACACACACTCACCATCTCCAGTCACACCCCCAACACACACTCACCATCTCCAGTCACACCCCAACACACGCTCACCATCTCCAGTCACACCCCCATCACACGCTCACCATCTCCAGTCACACCCCCAACACACGCTCACCATCTCCAGTCACACCCCCAACACACACTCACCATCTCCAGTCACACCCCCAACACACACTCACCATCTCCAGTCACACCCCAACACACGCTCACCATCTCCAGTCACACCCCCATCACACGCTCACCATCTCCAGTCACACCCCCAACACACGCTCACCATCTCCAGTCACACCCCCAACACACACTCACCATCTCGTCACACCCCCAACACACGCTCACCATCTCCAGTCACACCCCCAACACACGCTCACCATCTCCAGTCACACCCCCAACACACGCTCACCATCTCCAGTCACACCCCCAACACACGCTCACCATCTCCAGTCACACCCCCAACACACGCCCACCATCTCCAGTCACACCCCCAACACACACTCACCATCTCCAGTCACAAACCCAACACACACTCACCATCTCCAGTCACACCCCAACACACACTACCATCTCCAGTCACACCCCCAACACACGCTCACCATCTCCAGTCACACCCCCAACACACACTCACCATCTCCAGTCACACCCCCTACACACGCTCACCATCTCCAGTCACACCCCAAACACACGCTCACCATCTCCAGTCACACCACCAACACACACTCACCATCTCCAGTCACACCCCCAACACACACTCACCATCTCCAGTCACACCCCCAACACACACTCACCATCTCCAGTCACACCCCCAACACACGCTCACCATCTCCAGTCACACCCCCAACACATACTCACCATCTCGTCACACCCCCAACACACGCTCACCATCTCCAGTCACACCCCCAACACACACTCACCATCTCCAGTCACACCCCCAACACACACTCACCATCTCCAGTCACACCCCCAACACACAATTTTTACAATTTACAATTTAAATCGCTTTATTGGCATGATAAGTTACATCTTATGTTGCCAAAGCATCAAAATACATTTATGGTTCAGCACATAAACGCAGTTCTATTCATACAGTGTATAAACAGGTATATCCCTGAGTGTATAAATATACATTCGCATTGTTTATATATATTTTTTTCTTAGCTTACTGGTTGTCCCTCTGTTCATGGCAAGCTGCAACATAGTGCGCCGCCAGCGTTACACAGCTTCTCTCCTCTCCCAGTAGGAATGGGAGTTTTTGGTTGTCATTCAGATTTCTGAAATCAGGGCATATTTGTGAGAATTTTTGGTAGAAATTCTCCCTGATGCCCTGATATTTTCCACAAGCTGTGAGGAAGTGCATCTCTGTCTCCACCACTCCCTGACTGCAGTGAGAGCATATCCTGTCCTCTCTTGGCAGCCTGGTCTGCCTGTGTCTGCCTTTTTCGATCGCTAGGCTATGTTCGCTAAGTCTGTACCTTGTCAAGGTTCTTCTCAGTTTGTTATCCTTTACCATGGTCAGGTAATCAGCTATGTTGTATTGTCTGTTTAGGGCCAAGTAGCAATTGAGTTTGCTTTGGGTTTTTGTTGTTTCTGCCCAATATGTCAGATATTTTTCCTTTTGCTTAGCGACGATTGTGTTGGGTCGAATTCTTTGTGTTACCCTGTCACTGTCCTGGGGCTGGTTATTGTTAGTATTGTTAGTAGTTACTTCACTGAGTCCCAGGACTAGTTGACTGAGGGTATTCTTCTTTATGGTCAGCTCTTGGCATTTCAGGGCGTCGTAGTGATAGCATTGGGGATTGCTCATTTGTAGGTGATTCCAAAATTTGGTGGCTCTTTTTTGGATAGTGATTATTAATGGATATTGGCCTAGTTCCGCCCTGCATGCATTGTTTACTGTTTTCCTTTGAGTCCGGAGGATACTTTTACAGAATTCTGCATGTAGGATCTCAATTGGGTGTTTGTCCCATTTTGCAAATTCTTGTTGAGTTAGCGGTCCCCATACCTCACTGCCATAGAGTGCAATTGGTTCAATTACTGATTTGAAAATTTTGAGCCAAATGCTAATTGGGATTTCTATTTGGATTGATTTTTTGATGGCATAGAAAGCCCTTCTTGCTTTCTCTTTCAGTTCATTCACAGCCAGTTTGAAGTTTCCCGTAGAACTGATTTTTAAGCCCAAGTATGTGTAGTTAGTGGTTTGTTCAATTTTGGTTGTTCCTACTGTGAAATTTATTTTGGGTCCCTGATGTTTGGATCTTTGCTGGAACACAAGGACTTTGGTTTTTTGGGGATTTATTGTCAGGGCCCAAGTCTGGCAGTACGACACTCACCATCTCCAGTCACACCCCCAACACACACTCACCATCTCCAGTCACACCCCCAACACACACTCACCATCTCCAGTCACACCCCCAACACACACTCACCATCTCTAGTCACACCCCCAACACACACTCACCATCTCCAGTCACACCCCCAACACACGCTCACCATCTCCAGTCACAACCCCAACACACACTCACCATCTCCAGTCACACCCCAACACATGCTCACCATCTCCAGTCACACCCCCAACACACACTCACCATCTCCAGTCACACCCCCAACACACGCTCACCATCTCCAGTCACACCCCCAACACACACTCACCATCTCCAGTCACACCCCCAACACACACTCACCATCTCCAGTCACACCTAAAACACACACTCACCATCTCCAGTCACACCCCCAACAAACGCTCACCATCTCCAGTCACACCCTCAACACACACTCACCATCTCCAGTCACACTCCCAACACACACTCACCATCTCCAGTCACACCCCCAACACACACTCACCATCTCCAGTCACACCCCCAACACACGCTCACCATCTCCAGTCACACCCCCAACACACACTCACCATCTCGAGTCACAGCCCCAACACACGCTCACCATCTCGTCACACCCCCAACACACGCTCACCATCTCCAGTCACACCCCCAACACATGCTCACCATCTCCT
Source organism: Somniosus microcephalus (assembly GCF_052327205.1). Taxonomy (NCBI): domain Eukaryota; kingdom Metazoa; phylum Chordata; class Chondrichthyes; order Squaliformes; family Somniosidae; genus Somniosus; species Somniosus microcephalus. The sequence goes on along the minus strand of NC_140989.1, from coordinate 373,273,116 downwards.
GTCACACCCCCAACACACGCTCAGCATCTCCAGCCACACCCCAACACACGCTCACCATCTCGTCACACCCCCAACACACGCTCACCATCTCCAGTCACACCCCCAACACACGCTCACCATCTCCAGTCACACCCCCAACACACGCTCACCATCTCCAGTCACACCCCCAACACACACTCACCATGTCCAGTCACACCCCCAACACACGCTCACCTTCTCCAGTCACACCCCCAACACACGCTCACCATCTCCAGTCACACCCCCAACACACACTCACCATCTCGTCACACCCCCAACACACACTCACCATCTCGTCACACCCCCAACATACACTCACCATCTCCAGTCACACCCCCAACACACGCTCACCATCTCCAGGCACACCCTCAACACACACTCACCATCTCCAGTCACACCTCCAACACACACTCACCATCTCCAGTCACAAGAACACACACTTACCATCTCCAGTCACACCCCCAACACACACTCACCATCTCGTCACACCCCCAACACACGCTCACCATCTCCAGTCACACCCCCAACACACGCTCACCATCTCCAGTCACACCCCCAACACACGCTCACCATCTCCAGTCACACCCCCAACACACACTCACCATCTCCAGTCACACCCCCAACACACACTCACCATCTCCAGTCACACCCGCAACACACACTCACCATCTCGTCATACCCCCAACACACGCTCACCATCTCCAGTCACACCCCCAACACACACTCACCATCTCCAGTCATACCCCCAACACACACTCACCATCTCCAGTAACACCCCCAACACACACTCACTATCTCCAGTCACACCCCCAACACACGCTCACCATCTCCAGTCACACCCACAACACACGCTCACCATCTCCAGTCACACCCCCAACACACACTCACCATCTCCAGTCACACCCCCAACACACGCTCACCATCTCCAGTCACACCCCCAACACACACTCACCATCTCCAGTCACACCCCCAACACACGCTCACCATCTCCAGTCACACCCCCAACACACACTCACCATCTCCAGTCACACCCCCAACACACGCTCACCATCTCGTCACACCCCCAACACACGCTCACCATCTCGTCACACCCCCAACACACGCTCACCATCTACAGTCACACCCCCAACACACACTCACCATCTCCAGTCACACACCCAACACATGCTCACCATCTCGTCACACCCCCAACACACGCTCACCATCTCCAGTCACACCCCCAACACACACTCACCATCTCCAGTCACACCCCCAACACGCACTCACCATCTCCAGTCACACCCCCAACACACGCTCACCATCTCCAGTCACACCCCCAACACACACTCACCATCTCCAGTCACACCCCCAACACACGCTCACCATCTCGTCACACCAACACACACTCACCATCTCCAGTCACACACCCAACACACACTCACCATCTCGTCACACCCACAACACACACTCACCATCTCCAGTCATACCCCCAACACACACTCACCATCTCCAGTCACACCCCCAACACACGCTCACCATCTCCAGTCACACCCCCAACACACACTCACCATCTCCAGTCACACCCCCAACACACACTCACAATCTCCAATCACACCCCCAACACATGCTCACCATCTCCAGTCACAACCCCAACACACGCTCACCATCTCCAGTCACACCCCCAACACACACACACCATCTCCAGTCACACCCCCAACACACACACACCATCTCCAGTCACACCCCCAACACACACTCACCATCTCCAGTCACACCCCCAACACACGCTCACCATCTCCAGTCACACCCTCAACACACACTCACCATCTCGAGTCACACCCCCAACACACACTCACCATCTCCAGTCACACCTAAAACACACACTCACCATCTCCAGTCACACCCCCAACAAACGCTCACCATCTCCAGTCACACCCTCAACACACACTCACCATCTCCAGTCACACTCCCAACACACACTCACCATCTCCAGTCACACCCCCAACACACACTCACCATCTCCGGTCACACCCCCAACACACGCTCACCATCTCCAGTCACACCCCCAACACACACTCACCATCTCGAGTCACAGCCCCAACACACGCTCACCATCTCGTCACACCCCCAACACACGCTCACCATCTCCAGTCACACCCCCAACACATGCTCACCATCTCCTGTCACACCCCCAACACACGCTCAGCATCTCCAGCCACACCCCAACACACGCTCACCATCTCGTCACACCCCCAACACACGCTCACCATCTCCAGTCACACCCCCAACACACGCTCACCATCTCCAGTCACACCCCCAACACACGCTCACCATCTCCAGTCACACCCCCAACACACACTCACCATGTCCAGTCACACCCCCAACACACGCTCACCTTCTCCAGTCACACCCCCAACACACGCTCACCATCTCCAGTCACACCCCCAACACACACTCACCATCTCGTCACACCCCCAACACACACTCACCATCTCGTCACACCCCCAACATACACTCACCATCTCCAGTCACACCCCCAACACACGCTCACCATCTCCAGGCACACCCTCAACACACACTCACCATCTCCAGTCACACCTCCAACACACACTCACCATCTCCAGTCACAAGAACACACACTTACCATCTCCAGTCACACCCCCAACACACACTCACCATCTCGTCACACCCCCAACACACGCTCACCATCTCCAGTCACACCCCCAACACACGCTCACCATCTCCAGTCACACCCCCAACACACGCTCACCATCTCCAGTCACACCCCCAACACACACTCACCATCTCCAGTCACACCCCCAACACACACTCACCATCTCCAGTCACACCCGCAACACACACTCACCATCTCGTCATACCCCCAACACACGCTCACCATCTCCAGTCACACCCCCAACACACACTCACCATCTCCAGTCATACCCCCAACACACACTCACCATCTCCAGTAACACCCCCAACACACACTCACTATCTCCAGTCACACCCCCAACACACGCTCACCATCTCCAGTCACACCCACAACACACGCTCACCATCTCCAGTCACACCCCCAACACACACTCACCATCTCCAGTCACACCCCCAACACACGCTCACCATCTCCAGTCACACCCCCAACACACACTCACCATCTCCAGTCACACCCCCAACACACGCTCACCATCTCCAGTCACACCCCCAACACACACTCACCATCTCCAGTCACACCCCCAACACACGCTCACCATCTCGTCACACCCCCAACACACGCTCACCATCTCGTCACACCCCCAACACACGCTCACCATCTACAGTCACACCCCCAACACACACTCACCATCTCCAGTCACACACCCAACACATGCTCACCATCTCGTCACACCCCCAACACACGCTCACCATCTCCAGTCACACCCCCAACACACACTCACCATCTCCAGTCACACCCCCAACACGCACTCACCATCTCCAGTCACACCCCCAACACACGCTCACCATCTCCAGTCACACCCCCAACACACACTCACCATCTCCAGTCACACCCCCAACACACGCTCACCATCTCGTCACACCAACACACACTCACCATCTCCAGTCACACACCCAACACACACTCACCATCTCGTCACACCCACAACACACACTCACCATCTCCAGTCATACCCCCAACACACACTCACCATCTCCAGTCACACCCCCAACACACGCTCACCATCTCCAGTCACACCCCCAACACACACTCACCATCTCCAGTCACACCCCCAACACACACTCACAATCTCCAATCACACCCCCAACACATGCTCACCATCTCCAGTCACAACCCCAACACACGCTCACCATCTCCAGTCACACCCCCAACACACACACACCATCTCCAGTCACACCCCCAACACACACACACCATCTCCAGTCACACCCCCAACACACACTCACCATCTCCAGTCACACCCCCAACACACGCTCACCATCTCCAGTCACACCCTCAACACACACTCACCATCTCGAGTCACACCCCCAACACACACTCACCATCTCCAGTCACAGCCCCAACACACGCTCTCCATCTCGTCACACCCCCAACACACGCTCACCATCTCCAGTCACACCCCCAACACACGCTCACCATCTCCAGTCACACCCCCAACACACGCTCACCATCTCCAGTCACACCCCCAACACACACTCACCATCTCCAGTCACAGCCCCAACACACGCTCACCATCTCCAGTCACAGCCCCAACACACGCTCACCATCTCCAGTCACACCCCCAACACACTCACCATCTCCAGTGACACCCCCAACGCACACTCACCATCTCGTCACACCCCCAACACACACTCACCATCTCCAGTCACACCCCCAACACACACTCACCATCTCCAGTCACACCCGCAACACATGCTCACCATCTCCAGTCACACCCCCAACACACGCTCATCATCTCCACTCACACCCCCAACACACACTCACCATCTCCAGTCACACCCCCAACACACGCACACCACCTCCAGTCACACCCCCAACACAAGCTCACCATCTCCAGTCACACCCTCAACACATGCTCACCATCTCGTCACACCCCCAACACACACTCACCATCTCCAGTCACACCCCCAACACACACTCACCATCTCCAGTCACACCCCCAACACACGCTCACCATCTCCAGTCACACCTAAAACACACACTCACCATCTCCAGTCACACCCCAACACACGCTCACCATCTCCACTCACACCCGCAACACACACTCACCATCTCCAGTCGCACCCTCAACACACGCACACCATCTCCAGTCACACTCCCAACACAAGCTCACCATCTCCAGTCACACCCCCAACACACACTCACCATCTCCAGTCACACCCCCAACACACGCTCACCATCTCCAGTCCCACCAACACACACTCACCATCTCCAGTCACACCCCCAACACACACTCACCATCTCCAGTCACACCAACACACACTCACCATCTCCAGTCACACCAACACACACTCACCATCTCGTCACACCCCCAACACACACTCACCATCGCCAGTCACAACAACATACACTCACCATCTCCAGTCACACCAACACACACTCACCATTTCCAGTCACACCAACACACACTCACCATCTCCAGTCACACCAACACACACTCACCATCTCCAGTCACACCCCCAACACACACTCACCATCTCCAGTCACACCAACACACACTCACCATTTCCAGTCACACCAACACACACTCACCAACTCCAGTCATACCAACACACACTCACCATCTCCAGTCACATCAACACACGCTCACCATCTCCAGTCACACCCCCAACACACACTCACCATCTCATCACACCAACACACACTCACCATCTCGTCACACCAACACAGACTCACCATCTCCAGTCACAACCCCAACACACGCTCATCATCTCCAGTCACACCAACACACGCTCACCATCTCCAGTCACACCCCCAACACACGCTCACCATCTCCAGTCACACCGCCAACACACGCACACCATCTCCAGTCACACCCCTAACACACGCACACCATCTCCAGTCACACCCACAACACACACTCACCATCTCCAGTCACACCCCCAACACACGCTCACCATCTCGTCACACCAACACACACTCACCATCTCCAGTCACACACCCAACACACACTCACCATCTCGTCACACCCACAACACACACTCACCATCTCCAGTCATACCCCCAACACACACTCACCATCTCCAGTCACACCCCCAACACACGCTCACCATCTCCAGTCACACCCCCAACACACACTCACCATCTCCAGTCACACCCCCAACACACACTCACAATCTCCAATCACACCCCCAACACATGCTCACCATCTCCAGTCACAACCCCAACACACGCTCACCATCTCCAGTCACACCCCCAACACACACACACCATCTCCAGTCACACCCCCAACACACACACACCATCTCCAGTCACACCCCCAACACACACTCACCATCTCCAGTCACACCCCCAACACACGCTCACCATCTCCAGTCACACCCTCAACACACACTCACCATCTCGAGTCACACCCCCAACACACACTCACCATCTCCAGTCACACCCCCAACACACGCTCTCCATCTCGTCACACCCCCAACACACGCTCACCATCTCCAGTCACACCCCCAACACACGCTCACCATCTCCAGTCACACCCCCAACACACGCTCACCATCTCCAGTCACACCCCCAACACACACTCACCATCTCCAGTCACAGCCCCAACACACGCTCACCATCTCCAGTCACAGCCCCAACACACGCTCACCATCTCCAGTCACACCCCCAACACACTCACCATCTCCAGTGACACCCCCAACGCACACTCACCATCTCGTCACACCCCCAACACACACTCACCATCTCCAGTCACACCCCCAACACACACTCACCATCTCCAGTCACACCCGCAACACATGCTCACCATCTCCAGTCACACCCCCAACACACGCTCATCATCTCCACTCACACCCCCAACACACACTCACCATCTCCAGTCACACCCCCAACACACGCACACCACCTCCAGTCACACCCCCAACACAAGCTCACCATCTCCAGTCACACCCTCAACACATGCTCACCATCTCGTCACACCCCCAACACACACTCACCATCTCCAGTCACACCCCCAACACACACTCACCATCTCCAGTCACACCCCCAACACACGCTCACCATCTCCAGTCACACCTAAAACACACACTCACCATCTCCAGTCACACCCCAACACACGCTCACCATCTCCACTCACACCCGCAACACACACTCACCATCTCCAGTCGCACCCTCAACACACGCACACCATCTCCAGTCACACTCCCAACACAAGCTCACCATCTCCAGTCACACCCCCAACACACACTCACCATCTCCAGTCACACCCCCAACACACGCTCACCATCTCCAGTCCCACCAACACACACTCACCATCTCCAGTCACACCCCCAACACACACTCACCATCTCCAGTCACACCAACACACACTCACCATCTCCAGTCACACCAACACACACTCACCATCTCGTCACACCCCCAACACACACTCACCATCGCCAGTCACACCAACATACACTCACCATCTCCAGTCACACCAACACACACTCACCATTTCCAGTCACACCAACACACACTCACCATCTCCAGTCACACCAACACACACTCACCATCTCCAGTCACACCCCCAACACACACTCACCATCTCCAGTCACACCAACACACACTCACCATTTCCAGTCACACCAACACACACTCACCAACTCCAGTCATACCAACACACACTCACCATCTCCAGTCACATCAACACACGCTCACCATCTCCAGTCACACCCCCAACACACACTCACCATCTCATCACACCAACACACACTCACCATCTCGTCACACCAACACAGACTCACCATCTCCAGTCACAACCCCAACACACGCTCATCATCTCCAGTCACACCAACACACGCTCACCATCTCCAGTCACACCCCCAACACACACTCACCATCTCCAGTCACACCCCCAACACACGCTCACCATCTCCAGTCACACCTAAAACACACACTCACCATCTCCAGTCACACCCCAACACACGCTCACCATCTCCACTCACACCCGCAACACACACTCACCATCTCCAGTCGCACCCTCAACACACGCACACCATCTCCAGTCACACTCCCAACACAAGCTCACCATCTCCAGTCACACCCCCAACACACACTCACCATCTCCAGTCACACCCCCAACACACGCTCACCATCTCCAGTCCCACCAACACACACTCACCATCTCCAGTCACACCCCCAACACACACTCACCATCTCCAGTCACACCAACACACACTCACCATCTCCAGTCACACCAACACACACTCACCATCTCGTCACACCCCCAACACACACTCACCATCGCCAGTCACACCAACATACACTCACCATCTCCAGTCACACCAACACACACTCACCATTTCCAGTCACACCAACACACACTCACCATCTCCAGTCACACCAACACACACTCACCATCTCCAGTCACACCCCCAACACACACTCACCATCTCCAGTCACACCAACACACACTCACCATTTCCAGTCACACCAACACACACTCACCAACTCCAGTCATACCAACACACACTCACCATCTCCAGTCACATCAACACACGCTCACCATCTCCAGTCACACCCCCAACACACACTCACCATCTCATCACACCAACACACACTCACCATCTCGTCACACCAACACAGACTCACCATCTCCAGTCACAACCCCAACACACGCTCATCATCTCCAGTCACACCAACACACGCTCACCATCTCCAGTCACACCCCCAACACACGCTCACCATCTCCAGTCACACCGCCAACACACGCACACCATCTCCAGTCACACCCCTAACACACGCACACCATCTCCAGTCACACCCACAACACACACTCACCATCTCCAGTCACACCCCCAACACACGCTCACCATCTCGTCACACCAACACACACTCACCATCTCCAGTCACACACCCAACACACACTCACCATCTCGTCACACCCACAACACACACTCACCATCTCCAGTCATACCCCCAACACACACTCACCATCTCCAGTCACACCCCCAACACACGCTCACCATCTCCAGTCACACCCCCAACACACACTCACCATCTCCAGTCACACCCCCAACACACACTCACAATCTCCAATCACACCCCCAACACATGCTCACCATCTCCAGTCACAACCCCAACACACGCTCACCATCTCCAGTCACACCCCCAACACACACACACCATCTCCAGTCACACCCCCAACACACACACACCATCTCCAGTCACACCCCCAACACACACTCACCATCTCCAGTCACACCCCCAACACACGCTCACCATCTCCAGTCACACCCTCAACACACACTCACCATCTCGAGTCACACCCCCAACACACACTCACCATCTCCAGTCACACCCCCAACACACGCTCTCCATCTCGTCACACCCCCAACACACGCTCACCATCTCCAGTCACACCCCCAACACACGCTCACCATCTCCAGTCACACCCCCAACACACGCTCACCATCTCCAGTCACACCCCCAACACACACTCACCATCTCCAGTCACAGCCCCAACACACGCTCACCATCTCCAGTCACAGCCCCAACACACGCTCACCATCTCCAGTCACACCCCCAACACACTCACCATCTCCAGTGACACCCCCAACGCACACTCACCATCTCGTCACACCCCCAACACACACTCACCATCTCCAGTCACACCCCCAACACACACTCACCATCTCCAGTCACACCCGCAACACATGCTCACCATCTCCAGTCACACCCCCAACACACGCTCATCATCTCCACTCACACCCCCAACACACACTCACCATCTCCAGTCACACCCCCAACACACGCACACCACCTCCAGTCACACCCCCAACACAAGCTCACCATCTCCAGTCACACCCTCAACACATGCTCACCATCTCGTCACACCCCCAACACACACTCACCATCTCCAGTCACACCCCCAACACACACTCACCATCTCCAGTCACACCCCCAACACACGCTCACCATCTCCAGTCACACCTAAAACACACACTCACCATCTCCAGTCACACCCCAACACACGCTCACCATCTCCACTCACACCCGCAACACACACTCACCATCTCCAGTCGCACCCTCAACACACGCACACCATCTCCAGTCACACTCCCAACACAAGCTCACCATCTCCAGTCACACCCCCAACACACACTCACCATCTCCAGTCACACCCCCAACACACGCTCACCATCTCCAGTCCCACCAACACACACTCACCATCTCCAGTCACACCCCCAACACACACTCACCATCTCCAGTCACACCAACACACACTCACCATCTCCAGTCACACCAACACACACTCACCATCTCGTCACACCCCCAACACACACTCACCATCGCCAGTCACACCAACATACACTCACCATCTCCAGTCACACCAACACACACTCACCATTTCCAGTCACACCAACACACACTCACCATCTCCAGTCACACCAACACACACTCACCATCTCCAGTCACACCCCCAACACACACTCACCATCTCCAGTCACACCAACACACACTCACCATTTCCAGTCACACCAACACACACTCACCAACTCCAGTCATACCAACACACACTCACCATCTCCAGTCACATCAACACACGCTCACCATCTCCAGTCACACCCCCAACACACACTCACCATCTCATCACACCAACACACACTCACCATCTCGTCACACCAACACAGACTCACCATCTCCAGTCACAACCCCAACACACGCTCATCATCTCCAGTCACACCAACACACGCTCACCATCTCCAGTCACACCCCCAACACACGCTCACCATCTCCAGTCACACCGCCAACACACGCACACCATCTCCAGTCACACCCCTAACACACGCACACCATCTCCAGTCACACCCACAACACACACTCACCATCTCCAGTCACACCCCCAACACACACTCACCATCTCCAGTCACACCCCCAACACACGCTCACCATCTCCAGTCACACCCTCAACACACACTCACCATCTCCAGTCACACCCCCAACACACACTCACCATCTCCAATCACAGCCCCAACACACGCTCACCATCTCGTCACACCCCCAACACACGCTCACCGTCTCCAGTCACACCCCCAACACACGCTCACCATCTCCAGTCACACCCCCAACACACGCTCACCATCTCCAGTCATACCCCCAACACACACTCACCATCTCCAGTCACAGCCCCAACACACGCTCACCATCTCCAGTCACACCCCCAACACACGCTCACCATCTCCAGTCACACCCCCAACACACACTCACCATCTCCAGTCACACCCCCAACACACGCTCACCATCTCCAGTCACACCCCCAACACGCACTCACCATCTCCAGTCACACCCCCAACACACGCTCACCATCTCCAGTCACACCCTCAACACACACTCACCATCTCCAGTCACACCCCCAACACACACTCACCATCTCCAGTCACAGCCCCAACACACGCTCACCATCTCGTCACACCCCCAACACACGCTCACCATCTCCAGTCACACCCCCAACACACCTCACCATCTCCAGTCACACCCCCAACACACGCTCACCATCTCGTCATACCCCCAACACACACTCACCATCTCCAGTCACAGCCCCAACACACGCTCACCATCTCCAGTCACACCCCCAACACACACTCACCATCTCCAGTCACCCCCCCAATACACACTCACCATCTCCAGTCACACCAACACACACTCACCATCTCCAGTCACACCAACACACACTCACCATCTCCAGTCACACCGCCAACACACACTCACCATCTCCAGTCACACCAACACACACTCACCATCTCCAGTCACACCAACACACACTCACCATCTCCAGTCACATCAACACACGCTCACCATCTCCAGTCACACCCCCAACACACACTCACCATCTCCAGTCACCCCCCCAATACACACTCACCATCTCGTCACAGCAGCACACACTCACCATCTCCAGTCACACCAACACACACTCACCATCTCCAGTCACACCAACACACACTCACCATCTCCAGTCACACCAACACACACTCACCATCTCGTCACACCCACTACACACACTCACCATCTCCAGTCACACCCCAACACACACTCACCATCTCCAGTCACACCAACACACACTCACCATCTCCAGTCACACCAACACACACTCACCATCTCCAGTCACACCAACACACACTCACCATCTCCAGTCACACCCACAACACACACTCACCATCTCCAGTCACACCAACACACGCTCACCATCTCCAGTCACACCAACACACACTCACCATCTCCAGTCACACCCCCAACACACACTCACCATCTCCAGTCACACCAACACACACTCACCATCTCCAGTCACACCAACACACACTCACCATCTCCAGTCACACCCCCAACACACACTCACCATCTCCAGTCACACCAACACACACTCACCATCTCCAGTCACACCAACACACACTCACCATCTCCAGTCACACCAACACACACTCACCATCTCGTCACATCCCCAACACACACTCACCATCTCCAGTCACACCCCCAACACACACTCACCATCTCCAGTCACACCAACACACGCTCACCATCTCGTCACACCAACACACACTCACCAACTCGTCACACCAACACACACTTACCATCTCCAGTCACACCAACACACACTCACCATCTCCAGTCACACCCCCAATACACACTCACCATCTCGTCACACCAACACACACTTACCATCTCCAGTCACACCAACACACACTCACCATCTCCAGTCACACCCCTAACAACAACCTGAGTTTATTTGGCGCCTTTAACGTATTAGAATGCCCCAAGGTGCTTCACAGCAGCGTAATTTGACAAAACTTGACATCGAGCCACATTAGGAGATATTCAGACAGGTGACCAAATGCTTGGCCAAAGAAGTAGGTTTTAAGGAGGGTCTTAAAGCCGGAGAGAGTTAGAGAGGTGGAGATGTTTAGGGATGGAATTCCAGAAATTGGGCCCCAGGCAGCTGAAGGCACGGCCGCCAACGGTGGGGTGAAGGGACTAGAGGCCAGAGTTGGAGGAGTGCCGAGATCTCGGAGTGTTGTAGGGCCGGATGTTCTCACAGTCAGGCATCACTAGAGTTTGATGAGGTTGTGATATTTTCTGCCTAGTTGAAGGGAGATTATTTTCAGTGATCACATTATCTTCACAAGCTGCAGATCAATATAAATAATTACACCTTGAGAACAGGCGAGTTGGGTTTGAATTTATAGAGAGCTCAGAGCTGAGGGGAGTTTGAATCTTGCCCAGTGTGTAGTTCTGGGATGTTGGCTGGTTTGATGCCCTCGCTCTGGAAACTCTATGATTTAGACATTAAATGAAATGTCGGGGAAAGTTAATCTGATGCCAGACAGGAGCATTAAACACACGGCGGGGAAACAGAACAAGTTCAGGATCAGGCTGTTCATCAAAATCTCATTTCCACCAACGCTGATTTAAGGCTCATCCAATCCCACTGTTGTGTGTTCAGGATTATTTCTTCATTAACCATTAAATAAAGAAAGCTCCTTCTGCATCTCTAATGGTTTCTAAAGTCAGACAATGTGGGAATGAGTGAGTGGGGAGATGCTCAGTGAAAGCCAATTGTCCCCAACACTGGGAGTGGTCCAGGGTGTGAGACTGGGCCGGAGCGGCAGGGGGCGCTGTTCAGTGTTCCAGCCGCTCCATCCCAGGGTGAATGGGAATGTGACTCTGGGAGTGTTGGAGATTGACAGATTGCAGGAAGCGGAGTAACTCACCCTGCACTGCACACAGCCCCCTATACAATGCACACAGCCTCCTATACAATGCACACAGCCCCCTATACAATGCACACAGCCTCCTATACAATGCACACAGCCCCCTATACAATGCACACAGCCCCCTATACAATGCACACAGCCCCCTATACAATACACACAGCCCCCTATACAATGCACACAGCCCCTATACACTGCACACAGCCTCCTATACAATGCACACAGCCCCCTACACAATACACACAGCCCCCTATACAATGCACACAGCCCCTATACACTGCACACAGCCTCCTATACAATGCACAGTCCCCTATACAATGCACACAGCCCCTATACAATGCACACAGCCCCTATACAATGCACACAGCCCCCTATACAATGCACACAGCCCCCTATACAATGCACACAGCCCCTATACAATGCACACAGCCCCTATACAATGCACACAGCCCCCTATAGATTATTGCTCAAGATAAAAAATCACGGGATTGGGGGTAATATTCTGGCGTGGGTGGAGGATTGGCTCTCTAACAGAAAGCAGAGAGTTGGGATAAATGGTTCGTTCTCAGATTGGCAACCAGTAACTAGTGGTGTTCCGCAGGGGTCAGTGCTGGGTCCCCAACTCTTTACAATCTATATTAACGATTTGGAGGAGGGGACCGAGTGTAACATATCAAAGTTTGCAGATGATACAAAGATGGGACGGAAAGTAGTGAGTGAGGAGGACATAAAAAACCTGCAAAGGGACATAGACAGGCTAAGTAAGTGGGCAGAGATTTGGCAGATGGAATACAATACTGGAAAGTGTGAGGTTATGCACTTTGGCAGGAAAAATCATAGAGCAAGTTATTATCTTAATGGCAAGAAACTGGAAAGTACTGAAGTACAAAGGGATCTGGGGGTCCTGGTGCACGAAACTCAAAAAGTTAGTATGCAGGTGCAGCAAGTGATTAAGAAGGCCAATGGAATGTTGGCTTTTATTGCTAGGGGGTTGGAATATAAAAACAGGGAGGTATTGCTGCAGTTGTACAAGGTATTGGTGAGGCCGCACCTGGAATACTGCATACAGTTTTGGTGTCCATACTTAAGAAAAGACATACTTGCTCTCGAGTCAGTACAAAGAAGGTTCACTCGGTTAATCCCGGGGATGAGGGGGTGGTCATATGAGGAGAGGTTGAGTAGATTGGGACTCTACTCATTGGAGTTCAGAAGAATGAGAGGCGATCTTATTGAAACATATAAGATTGTGAAGGGGCTTGATCGGGTGGATGCGGTGAGGATGTTCCCAATGATGGGTGAAACTAGAACTAGGGGGCATAATCTTAAAATAAGGGGCTGCTCATTCAAAACTGAGATGAGGAGAAACTTCTTCACTCAGAGGGTGGTAGGTTTGTGGAATTTGCTGCCCCAGAAAGCTGTGGAAGCTACGTCATTAAATAAATTTAAAACAGAAATAGATAGCTTCCTAGAAGTAAAGGGAATTAAGGGTTACGGGGAGCGGGCAGGAAATTGGACATGAGTCTGGGTTCGGAATGGTCATGGCCCTGTGGGTAGTGGAGTGGGCCCAGGGGCCGTGTAGCCTGGTTCTGCTCCTACTGTGTTCTAATTCTGTTAGATTTCAGGAGATGGTTTTATTCCTGTTCCTGGCTGGGGTGGAGATCGCCTTTACAGAAGGTAAGTACTGTAGAAAATATAGGGACAGAGTGATCTCCTGGAAGAATTTCGATCGCCTAGATGGGTCGGAGAGGAATTTCCCAGATTTTTTTCTCCCAAATTGGCCATTGGGTCTTTATCTGGTTTTTCGCCTCTCCCGGGAGATCACATGGGTTCGGGTGGATGCAGAGTGATAGAAGATTTGAGGTTAGGATCAGATCAGCCATGATCTTATTGAATGGTGGAGCAGGCTCGAGGGCCCGATTGGCCTACTCCTGCTCCTATTTCTTATGTTCTTATGTTCTTATACAATGCACACAGCCCCTATACACTGCACACAGCCCCCTATACAATGCACACAGCCTCCTATACAATGCACACAGTCCCCTATACAATGCACACAGCCCCTATACAATGCACACAGCCCCCTATACAATGCACACAGCCCCCTATACAATGCACACAGCCTCCTATACAATGCACACAGCCCCTATACACTGCACACAGCCCCCTATACAATGCACACAGCCTCCTATACAATGCACACAGCCCCCTATACAATGCACACAGCCCCTATACAATGCACACAGCCCCCTATACAATGCACACAGTCCCCTATACAATGCACACAGCCCCTATACAATGCACACAGCCCCCTATACAATGCACACAGCCCCCTATACAATGCACACAGCCTCCTATACAATGCACACAGCCCCTATACACTGCACACAGCCCCCTATACAATGCACACAGCCTCCTATACAATGCACACAGCCCCCTATACAATGCACACAGCCCCTATACAATGCACACAGCCCCCTATACAATGCACACAGCCCCCTATACAATGCACACAGCCCCTTATACAATGCACACAGCCCCCTATACAATGCACACAGCCCCCTATACAATGCACACAGCCCCCTATACAATGCACACAGCCTCCTATACAATCCACACAGCCCCCTATACAATCCACACCTCTCTATACAATGCCTGCTATCCTCAGATACAATGCACAGAAGCCTCTTCTCCAATGGCCCATTGCTGCTGTAGAATGCACACAGAATCTTCCTCTCCAATTCTCCAGCCCTCCTGTACAATCCACACAGGAACCTGTCTGATCCCCGGGCCAAGCCGCCAATCGCTGCTGGAAACAGCAAGGCGATCCCGGGAGATCCCGGGACAGAGTCTGACTCACTCTGGGGGAGATCAGCGAGCTCCGGACCGGGCGAGATCCCGGAGCCAGCTCCGCATTGCTCAGCAACAAGTCCAGGAGCCTCTTCAATGGCATCGGAGGAGTTTAGCCCAGAATCCGCACTCAGGGGAGAGAGGGAGAGGGGGGGGGGGAGAGAGCGAGAGGGAGGGGGGGGGGGAGAGAGCGAGAGGGAGAGGGGAGAGGTTGGGGGGGAGACAAACCAAAGAACAGCGGCCGCACGGGGCCACAGCAGCAGCAGAAGCGAGGTGACTCGGCCGCATCGGGAACCGAGGCGCGAAGGCCGCACGGAGACGCAGCGGCAGCCGGCGCGAGGAGACTCGGGGAGGCCGCTTCGGGAAACGAGGCGAATCGGGGAGGCCGCACGGAGATGCAGCGGCAGCCGGAACGAGGTGACTCGGGGAGCCCGAGCGGCGAACGAGACACGGCCCGATCGGCGGCCGCAGTCCAGCACCCGAGCGACGACCGCAGTCCAGCACCCGAGCGACAGCCGCAGTCCAGCACCCGAGCGACGACCGCAGTCCAGCACCCGAACGGCGAACGAGGCACAGCCCGAGCGGCGGCTGGGCTAGAAAGCCCGGGAAAGGCCCGAGGAGCCAGGCCCAGAGACCTCTGAGGAGAAGGGGAGCAACCAGAAGGCTTCCAGAAGTAAACCAAGACTGTGAGTACAGGGCCCAGGGAGGGAGACTGAAGCCAGGGAAAGGCCCGAGGAGCCAGGCCGAGACAGAGGCACAGAGACCTCTGAGGGGGAGGGGAACAGCCCGAAGGCACCGGGAAACAGCGGCTCACAGACCCAGACCTGAGAAGGGTGAACCCAGAAGCCGAGGCCCAGGGACCACGGGGTCGGAGAGGGGGACCGGGAAAGTTCGCGAACAGGGAGAGGGAAACACCAAACCCGGGGCCCCAGAAAAGCTTATTCTAAGATCAACAATACTTTACCAAAAATGAGCGAATCAGAAGATCCACAACAGCCCCGCTTCCAGATTCCCCCCAACACCGCAAAAAAAGCTATAAAAGCGATCAAGCATGAGCAGATGAGAGAAAAACCAGAAACACTTTTTGCTGACTGTTACAACAATGGGACAAAAAGTAACCTCATTTTCTACTCAGACCAGCCAGTGGCTT
>NC_140989.1:373220429-373235429 GCF_052327205.1 Somniosus microcephalus | reverse complement strand
TCACTGGGGTACGGGTTCCACACACACTGACTCTCACTGGGGTACGGGTTCCACACACGCTGACCCTTACTGGGGTACGGGTTCCACACACACTGACTCTCACTGGGGTACGGGTCCCACACACACTGACTCTCACTGGGGTACGGGTTCCACACACACTGACTCTCACTGGGATATGGGTTCCACACACACTGACTCTCACTGGGGTACGGGTTCCACACACGCTGACTCTCACTGGGGTACGGGTTCCACACACACTGACTCTCACTGGGGTACGGGTTCCACACACACTGATTCTCACTGGGGTACGGGTTCCACACACACTGACTCTCACTGGGGTACGGGTTCCACACACACTGACACTCACTGGGGTACGGGTTCCACACACACTGACTCTCACTGGGGTACGGGTCCCACACACACTGACTCTCACTGGGGTACGGGTCCCACACACACTGACTCTCACTGGGGTACGGGTTCCACACACACTGACTCTCACTGGGGTACGGGTTCCACACACACTGACTCTCACTGGGGTACGGGTTCCACACACACTGACTCTCACTGGGGTATGGGTTCCACACACACTGACTCTCACTGGGGTACAGGTTCCACACACACTGACTCTCACTGGGGTACGGGTTCCACGCACACTGACTCTCACTGGGGTGCGGGTTCCACACACACTGACTCTCACTGGGGTACGGGTTCCACACACACTGATTCTCACTGGGGTGCGGGTTCCACACACACTGACTCTCACTGGGGTACGGGTTCCACACACACTGACTCTCACTGGGGTACGGGTTCCACACACACTGACTCTCACTGGGGTACGGGTTCTACACACACTGACTCTCACTGGGGTACGGGTTCCACACACACTGACTCTCACTGGGGTACGGCTTCCACACACACTGACTCTCACTGGGGTACGGGTTCCACACACACTGACTCTCACTGGGGTACGGGTTCTACACACACTGACTCTCACTGGGGTACGGGTCCCACACACACTGACTCTCACTGGGGTATGGGTTCCACACACACTGACTCTCACTGGGGTATGGGTTCCACACACACTGACTCTCACTGGGGTACGGGTTCCACACACACTGACTCTCACTGGGGTATGGGTTCCACACACACTGACTCTCACTGGGGTACGGGTTCCACACACACTGACTCTCACTGGGGTGCTTGTTCCACACACACTGACTCTCACTGGGGTATGGGTCCCACACACACTGACTCTCACTGGGGTACGGGTCCCACACACACTGACACTCACTGGGGTACGGGTTCCACACACACTGACTCTCACTGGGGTACGTGTTCCACACACACTGACTCTCACTGGGGTACGGGTTCCACAGACACTGACTCTCACTGGGGTACGTGTTCCACACACACTGACTCTCACTGGGGTGCGGGTTCCACACACACTGACTCTCACTGGGGTACGGGTTCCACACACACTGACTCTCACTGGGGTACGGGTTCCACACACACTGACTCTCACTGGGGTACGGGTTCCACACACACTGACTCTCACTGGGGTATGGGTTCCACACACACTGACTCTCACTGGGGTACAGGTTCCACACACACTGACTCTCACTGGGGTACGGGTTACACACACACTGACTCTCACTGGGGTGCGGGTTCCACACACACTGACTCTCACTGGGGTACGGATTCCACACACACTGATTCTCACTGGGGTGCGGGTTCCACACACACTGACTCTCACTGGGGTACGGGTTCCACACACACTGACTCTCACTGGGGTACGGGTCCCACACACACTGACTCTCACTGGGGTACGGGTTCCACACACACTGACTCTCACTGGGGTACGGGTTCTACACACACTGACTCTCACTGGGGTACGGGTTCCACACACACTGACTCTCACTGGGGTACGGGTTCCACACACACTGACTCTCACTGGGGTACGGGTTCCACACACACTGACTCTCACTGGGGTACGGGTTCCACACACACTGACTCTCACTGGGGTACGGGTTCCACACACACTGACTCTCACTGGGGTACGGGTTCCACACACACTGACTCTCACTGGGGTACGGGTTCCACACACACTGACTCTCACTGGGGTACGGGTTCCACACACACTGACTCTCACTGGGGTACTTGTTCCACACACACTGACTCTCACTGGGGTACGGGTTCCACACACACTGACTCTCACTGGGGTACGGGTCCCACACACACTGACACTCACTGGGGTACGGGTTCCACACACACTGACTCTCACTGGGGTACGGGTTCCACACACACTGACTCTCACTGGGGTACGGGTCCCACACACACTGACACTCACTGGGGTACGGGTTCCACACACACTGACTCTCACTGGGGTACGTGTTCCACACACACTGACTCTCACTGGGGTGCGGGTTCCACACACACTGACTCTCACTGGGGTGCGGGTTCCACACACACTGACTCTCACTGGGGTACGGGTTCCACACACACCGACTCTCACTGGGGTGCGGGTTCCACACACACTGACTCTCACTGGGGTACGGGTTACACACACACTGACTCTCACTGGGGTGCGGGTTCCACAGACACTGACTCTCACTGGGGTACGGGTTCCACACACACTGACTCTCACTGGGGTACGGGTTCCACACACACTGACTCTCACTGGTGTACGGGTTCCACACACACTGACTCTCACTGGGGTACGGGTCCCACACACACTGACTCTCACTGGGGTACGGGTTCCACACAGACTGACTCTCACTGGGGTACGGGTCCCACACACACTGACTCTCACTGGGGTATTGTTTCCACACACACTGACTCTCACTGGGGTACGGGTCCCACACACACTGACTCTCACTGGGGTACGGGTTCCACACACACTGACTCTCACTGGGGTACGGGTTCCACACACACTGAATCTCACTGGGGTACGGGTTCCACACACACTGACTCTCACTGGGGTACGGGTTCCACACACACTGACTCTCACTGGGGTACGGGTTCCACACACACTGACTCTCACTAGGGTACGGGTCCCACACACACTGACTCTCACTGGGGTACGGGTTCCACACACACTGACTCTCACTGGGGTACGGGTTCCACACACACTGACTCTCACTGGGGTACGGATTCCACACACACTGACTCTCACTGGGGTACGGGTTCCACACACTGACTCTCACTGGGGTACGGGTTCCACACACACCGACTCTCACTGGGGTACGGGTTCCACACACACTGACTCTCACTGGGGTACGGGTTCCACACACACTGACTCTCACTGGGGTACGGGTCCCACACACACTGACTCTCACTGGGGTACGGGTTCCACACACACTGACCCTCACTGGGGTACGGGTTCCACACACACTGACTCTCACTGGGGTACAGGTTCCACACACTCTGACTCTCACTGGGGTACAGGTTCCACACACTCTGACTCTCACTGGGGTACGGGTTCCACACACACTGACTCTCACTGGGGTACGGGTTCCACACACACTGACTCTCACTGGGGTACAGGTTCCACACACTCTGACTCTCACTGGGGTATAGGTTCCACACACTCTGACTCTCACTGGGGTACGGGTTCCACACACACTGACTCTCACTGGGGTACGGGTTCCACACACACTGACTCTCACTGCGGTACGGGTTCCATACACACTGACTCTCACTGGGGTACGGGTTCCACACACACTGACTCTCACTGGGGTACGGGTTCCACACACACTGACTCTCACTGGGGTACGGGTCCCACACACACTGACTCTCACTGGTGTAAGGGTTCCACACACACTGCCTCTCACTGGGGTACGGGTTCCACACACACTGACTCTCACTGGGGTACGGGTTCCACACACACTGACTCTCACTGGGGTACGGGTCCCACACACACTGACTCTCACTGGGGTACGGGTTCCACACACACTGACTCTCACTGGGGTACGGGTTCCACACACACTGACTCTCACTGGGGTACGGGTTCCACACACACTGACTCTCACTGGGGTACGGGTTCCACACACGCTGACCCTTACTGGGGTACGGGTTCCACACACACTGACTCTCACTGGGGTACGGGTCCCACACACACTGACTCTCACTGGGGTACGGGTTCCACACACACTGACTCTCACTGGGATATGGGTTCCACACACACTGACTCTCACTGGGGTACGGGTTCCACACACACTGACTCTCACTGGGGTACGGGTTCAACACACACTGACTCTCACTGGGGTACGGGTTCCACACACACTGATTCTCACTGGGGTACGGGTTCCACACACACTGACTCTCACTGGGGTACGGGTTCCACACACACTGACACTCACTGCGGTACGGGTTCCACACACACTGACTCTCACTGGGGTACGGGTCCCACACACACTGACTCTCACTGGGGTACGGGTCCCACACACACTGACTCTCACTGGGGTACGGGTTCCACACACACTGACTCTCACTGGGGTACGGGTTCCACACACACTGACTCTCACTGGGGTACGGGTTCCACACACACTGACTCTCACTGGGGTATGGGTTCCACACACACTGACTCTCACTGGGGTACAGGTTCCACACACACTGACTCTCACTGGGGTACGGGTTCCACACACACTGACTCTCACTGGGGTGCGGGTTCCACACACACTGACTCTCACTGGGGTACGGGTTCCACACACACTGATTCTCACTGGGGTGCGGGTTCCACACACACTGACTCTCACTGGGGTACGGGTTCCACACACACTGACTCTCACTGGGGTACGGGTTCCACACACACTGACTCTCACTGGGGTACGGGTTCTACACACACTGACTCTCACTGGGGTACGGGTTCCACACACACTGACTCTCACTGGGGTACGGCTTCCACACACACTGACTCTCACTGGGGTACGGGTTCCACACACACTGACTCTCACTGGGGTACGGGTTCTACACACACTGACTCTCACTGGGGTACGGGTTCCACACACACTGACTCTCACTGGGGTACGGGTTCCACACACACTGACTCTCACTGGGGTATGGGTTCCACACACACTGACTCTCACTGGGGTACGGGTTCCACACACACTGACTCTCACTGGGGTACGGGTTCCACACACACTGACTCTCACTGGGGTACGGGTTCCACACACACTGACTCTCACTGGGGTACTTGTTCCACACACACTGACTCTCACTGGGGTACGGGTCCCACACACACTGACTCTCACTGGGGTACGGGTCCCACACACACTGACACTCACTGGGGTACGGGTTCCACACACACTGACTCTCACTGGGGTACATGTTCCACACACACTGACTCTCACTGGGGTACGGGTTCCACAGACACTGACTCTCACTGGGGTACGTGTTCCACACACACTGACTCTCACTGGGGTGCGGGTTCCACACACACTGACTCTCACTGGGGTACGGGTTCCACACACACTGACTCTCACTGGGGTACGGGTTCCACACACACTGACTCTCACTGGGGTACGGGTTCCACACACACTGACTCTCACTGGGGTATGGGTTCCACACACACTGACTCTCACTGGGGTACAGGTTCCACACACACTGACTCTCACTGGGGTACGGGTTACACACACACTGACTCTCACTGGGGTGCGGGTTCCACACACACTGACTCTCACTGGGGTACGGATTCCACACACACTGATTCTCACTGGGGTGCGGGTTCCACACACACTGACTCTCACTGGGGTACGGGTTCCACACACACTGACTCTCACTGGGGTACGGGTCCCACACACACTGACTCTCACTGGGGTACGGGTTCCACACACACTGACTCTCACTGGGGTACGGGTTCTACACACACTGACTCTCACTGGGGTACGGGTTCCACACACACTGACTCTCACTGGGGTACGGGTTCCACACACACTGACTCTCACTGGGGTACGGGTTCCACACACACTGACTCTCACTGGGGTACGGGTTCCACACACACTGACTCTCACTGGGGTACGGGTTCCACACACACTGACTCTCACTGGGGTACGGGTTCCACACACACTGACTCTCACTGGGGTACGGGTTCCACACACACTGACTCTCACTGGGGTACGGGTTCCACACACACTGACTCTCACTGGGGTACTTGTTCCACACACACTGACTCTCACTGGGGTACGGGTTCCACACACACTGACTCTCACTGGGGTACGGGTCCCACACACACTGACACTCACTGGGGTACGGGTTCCACACACACTGACTCTCACTGGGGTACGTGTTCCACACACACTGACTCTCACTGGGGTACGGGTTCCACAGACACTGACTCTCACTGGGGTACGTGTTCCACACACACTGACTCTCACTGGGGTGCGGGTTCCACACACACTGACTCTCACTGGGGTGCGGGTTCCACACACACTGACTCTCACTGGGGTACGGGTTCCACACACACCGACTCTCACTGGGGTGCGGGTTCCACACACACTGACTCTCACTGGGGTACGGGTTACACACACACTGACTCTCACTGGGGTACGGGTTCCACAGACACTGACTCTCACTGGGGTACGGGTTCCACACACACTGACTCTCACTGGGGTACGGGTTCCACACACACTGACTCTCACTGGTGTACGGGTTCCACACACACTGACTCTCACTGGGGTACGGGTCCCACACACACTGACTCTCACTGGGGTACGGGTTCCACACACACTGACTCTCACTGGGGTACGGGTCCCACACACACTGACTCTCACTGGGGTATTGTTTCCACACACACTGACTCTCACTGGGGTACGGGTCCCACACACACTGACTCTCACTGGGGTACGGGTTCCACACACACTGACTCTCACTGGGGTACGGGTTCCACACACACTGACTCTCACTGGGGTACGGGTTCCACACACACTGACTCTCACTGGGGTACGGGTTCCACACACACTGAATCTCACTGGGGTACGGGTTCCACACACACTGACTCTCACTGGGGTACGGGTCCCACACACACTGACTCTCACTGGGGTACGGGTTCCACACACACTGACTCTCACTGGGGTACGGGTTCCACACACACTGACTCTCACTGGGGTACGTGTCCCACACACACTGACTCTCACTGGGGTACGGGTTCCACACACACTGACTCTCACTGGGGTACGGGTTCCACACACCCTGACTCTCACTGGGGTACGGGTTCCAGACACACTGACTCTCACTGGGGTACGGGTTCCACACACACTGAATCTCACTGGGGTACGGGTTCCACACACACTGACTCTCACTGGAGTACGGGTTCCACACACACTGACTCTCACTGGGGTACGGGTTCCACACACACTGACTCTCACTGGGGTACGGGTTCCACACACACTGACTCTCACTGGGGTACGGGTTCCACACACACTGACTCTCACTGGGGTACGGGTTCCACACACACTGACTCTCACTGGGGTACGGGTTCCACACACACTGACTCTCACTGGGGTACGGGTTCCACACACACTGACTCTCACTGGGGTACTTGTTCCACACACACTGACTCTCACTGGGGTACGGGTTCCACACACACTGACTCTCACTGGGGTACGGGTCCCACACACACTGACACTCACTGGGGTACGGGTTCCACACACACTGACTCTCACTGGGGTACGTGTTCCACACACACTGACTCTCACTGGGGTACGGGTTCCACAGACACTGACTCTCACTGGGGTACGTGTTCCACACACACTGACTCTCACTGGGGTGCGGGTTCCACACACACTGACTCTCACTGGGGTGCGGGTTCCACACACACTGACTCTCACTGGGGTACGGGTTCCACACACACCGACTCTCACTGGGGTGCGGGTTCCACACACACTGACTCTCACTGGGGTACGGGTTACACACACACTGACTCTCACTGGGGTACTTGTTCCACACACACTGACTCTCACTGGGGTACGGGTTCCACACACACTGACTCTCACTGGGGTACGGGTCCCACACACACTGACACTCACTGGGGTACGGGTTCCACACACACTGACTCTCACTGGGGTACGTGTTCCACACACACTGACTCTCACTGGGGTACGGGTTCCACAGACACTGACTCTCACTGGGGTACGTGTTCCACACACACTGACTCTCACTGGGGTGCGGGTTCCACACACACTGACTCTCACTGGGGTGCGGGTTCCACACACACTGACTCTCACTGGGGTACGGGTTCCACACACACCGACTCTCACTGGGGTGCGGGTTCCACACACACTGACTCTCACTGGGGTACGGGTTACACACACACTGACTCTCACTGGGGTACGGGTTCCACAGACACTGACTCTCACTGGGGTACGGGTTCCACACACACTGACTCTCACTGGGGTACGGGTTCCACACACACTGACTCTCACTGGTGTACGGGTTCCACACACACTGACTCTCACTGGGGTACGGGTCCCACACACACTGACTCTCACTGGGGTACGGGTTCCACACACACTGACTCTCACTGGGGTACGGGTCCCACACACACTGACTCTCACTGGGGTATTGTTTCCACACACACTGACTCTCACTGGGGTACGGGTCCCACACACACTGACTCTCACTGGGGTACGGGTTCCACACACACTGACTCTCACTGGGGTACGGGTTCCACACACACTGACTCTCACTGGGGTACGGGTTCCACACACACTGACTCTCACTGGGGTACGGGTTCCACACACACTGAATCTCACTGGGGTACGGGTTCCACACACACTGACTCTCACTGGGGTACGGGTCCCACACACACTGACTCTCACTGGGGTACGGGTTCCACACACACTGACTCTCACTGGGGTACGGGTTCCACACACACTGACTCTCACTGGGGTACGTGTCCCACACACACTGACTCTCACTGGGGTACGGGTTCCACACACACTGACTCTCACTGGGGTACGGGTTCCACACACCCTGACTCTCACTGGGGTACGGGTTCCACACACACTGACTCTCACTGGGGTACGGGTTCCACACACACTGAATCTCACTGGGGTACGGGTTCCACACACACTGACTCTCACTGGAGTACGGGTTCCACACACACTGACTCTCACTGGGGTACGGGTTCCACACACACTGACTCTCACTGGGGTACGGGTTCCACACACACTGACTCTCACTGGGGTACGGGTTCCACACACACTGACTCTCACTGGGGTACGGGTTCCACACACACTGACTCTCACTGGGGTACGGGTTCCACACACACTGACTCTCACTGGGGTACGGGTTCCACACACACTGACTCTCACTGGGGTACGGGTCCCACACACACTGACTCTCACTGGGGTACGGGTTCTACACACACTGACTCTCACTGGGGTACGGGTTCCACACACCCTGACTCTCACTGGGGTACGGGTTCCACACACACTGACTCTCACTGGGTTACGGGTTCCACACACACTGACTCTCACTGGGGTACGGGTTCCACACACACTGACTCTCACTGGGGTACGGGTTCCACAGACACTGATTCTCATTGGGGTACGGGTTCCACACACACTGACTCTCACTGGGGTACGGGTTCCACACACACTGACTCTCACTGGGGTACGGGTTCCACACACACTGACTCTCACTGGGGCACGTGTCACACACACTGACTCTCACTGGGGTACGGGTTCCACACACACTGACTCTCACTGGGGTACGGGTTCCACACACAATGACTCTCACTGGGGTACGGGTTCCACACACACTGACTCTCACTGGGGTGCGGGTTCCACACACACTGACTCTCACTGGGGTACGGGTTCCACACACACTGACTCTCACTGGGGTACGGGTTCCACACACACTGACTCTCACTGGGGTACGGGTTCCACACACACTGACTCTCACTGGGGTACGGGTTCCACACACACTGACTCTCACTGGGGTACGGGTTCCACACACACTGACTCTCACTGGGGTACGGGTCCCACACACACTGACTCTCACTGGGGTACGGGTCCCACACACACTGACTCTCACTGGGGTACGGGTTCCACACACACTGACTCTCACTGGGGTACGGGTTCCACACACACTGACTCTCACTGGGGTACGGGTTCCACACACACTGACTCTCACTGGGGTACAGGTTCCACACACACTGACTCTCACTGGGGTACGGGTTCCACACACAATTTACAATTTACAATTTAAATCGCTTTATTGGCATGATAAGTTACATCTTATGTTGCCAAAGCATCAAAATACATTTATGGTTTAGCACATAAACGCAGTTCTATTCATACAGTGTATAAACAGGTATATCCCTGAGTGTATAAATATACATTCGCATTGTTTATATATATTTTTTTTTCTTAGTTTACTGGTTGTCCCTCTGTTCATGGCAAGCTGTAACATAGTGCGCCGCCAGTGTTATACAGCTTCTCTCCTCTCCCAGTAGGAATGGGAGTTTTTGGTTGTCATTCAGATTTCTGAAATCAGGGCATATTTGTGAGAATTTTTGGTAGAAATTCTCCCTGATGCCCTGATATTTTCCACAAGCTGTGAGGAAGTGCATCTCTGTCTCCACCACTCCCTGACTGCAGTGAGAGCATATCCTGTCCTCTCTTGGCAGCCTGGTCTGCCTGTGTCTGCCTTTTTCGATCGCTAGGCTATGTTCGCTAAGTCTGTACCTTGTCAAGGTTCTTCTCAGTTTGTTATCCTTTACCATGGTCAGGTAATCAGCTATGTTGTATTGTCTGTTTAGGGCCAAGTAGCAATTGAGTTTGCTTTGGGTTTTTGTTGTTTCTGCCCAATATGTCAGATATTTTTCCTTTTGCTTAGCGACGATTGTGTTGGGTCGAATTCTTTGTGTTACCCTGTCACTGTCCTGGGGCTGGTTATTGTTAGTATTGTTAGTAGTTACTTCACTGAGTCCCAGGACTAATTGACTGAGGGTATTCTTCTTTATGGTCAGCTCTTGGCATTTCAGGGCGTCGTAGTGATAGCATTGGGGATTGCTCATTTGTAGGTGATTCCAAAATTTGGTGGCTCTTTTTTGGATAGTGATTATTAATGGATATTGGCCTAGTTCCGCCCTGCATGCATTGTTTACTGTTTTCCTTTGCGTCCGGAGGATACTTTTACAGAATTCTGCATGTAGGATCTCAATTGGGTGTTTGTCCCATTTTGCAAATTCTTGTTGAGTTAGCGGTCCCCATACCTCACTGCCATAGAGTGCAATTGGTTCAATTACTGATTTGAAAATTTTGAGCCAAATGCTAATTGGGATTTCTATTTGGATTGATTTTTTGATGGCATAGAAAGCCCTTCTTGCTTTCTCTTTCAGTTCATTCACAGCCAGTTTGAAGTTTCCCGTAGAACTGATTTTTAAGCCCAAGTATGTGTAGTTAGTGGTTTGTTCAATTTTGGTTGTTCCTACTGTGAAATTTATTTTGGGTCCCTGATGTTTGGATCTTTGCTGGAACACAAGGACTTTGGTTTTTTGGGGATTTATTGTCAGGGCCCAAGTCTGGCAGTACGACTCCAGCAGGTCCAGGTTTTGCTGTAGCCCCTCTTTAGTAGGTGACAGCAGAACCAGGTCGTCTGCATAGAGGAGGAATTTAACCTTGGATTCATATAGGGTGAGGTCGGGTGCTGTAGATTGTTCAAGTAGTTTTGCCAATCCATTTATGTAAATATTAAAGAGTGTCGGTGAGATTGGCGAGCCCTGCGTCACCCCCCGCCCCTGTGGGAAGTATTTTGTTTGTTTGTCTCCAATTTTAACTGCACATTTGTTGTTTGTATACATTGATTTAATTACATCATATGTTTTCCCTCCTACCCCACTTTCGATAAGTTTCAGGAATAAACCGTCATGCCAGATGGAGTCGAAAGCCTTCTGGAAATCTACAAAGCATGCGTAGATTTTGCTTTTGTTATTGTGAACGTGTTTGTCAATTAGGGTCTGTAGGGTGAAGATATGATCGGATGTTCTATAGTTTGGCAGGAATCCAATTTGGCTTTTACTCAAGACATTGTGCTCCTCAAGGAAGTTTATAAGTCTTTTGTTTATGATGCTACAGAATACCTTCCCCAGGTTACTGTTTACACAGATGCCTCGATAGTTGTTTGGGTCGATTTTGTCCCCACTTTTGTATATGGGCGTTATGAGTCCTTTGTTCCAGATATCAGGGAAATAACCGACACTCAGAACCAAGTTGAAGAGTTTTAGGATAGCCAGTTTCATTTTGTTGTCTGTGTGTTTAATCATCTCGTTTAGTATGCCATCTGTCCCGCAGGCTTTTCCTGGTCGCAGGTCCTTGAGTTTTTCAAGAAGTTCTTTTTCTGTTATTATGGCGTCCAGCGGGTTTTGGTTATCTTTTATGGCCATTTCTAGCTTTTCCAGTTTTTTGCATATTTGGTGTTGCTCTGGTCTTAGTGTTTTTTTCTGGTATAATTTTTCAAAGTGGTTTACCCATGTGTCCCCATTTTGAATGGCCAAATCGTCGTGTTGTTTTTTGTGTAGTGTTTTCAAGTTTTCCCAGAAACAATTGGAATCAATGGATTCCTCCATGGAGCTGAGTGTATTCTTAATATATTGCTCTTTTTTGGTTCTGAGTGTGTTTCTGTATTGTGTTAGTGTCTGACAATAAGTAAGGCGTAGTTCCTCGTTTTCTGGATGTCTGTGTTTTTGGTTTGATATTTTTCTAAGTTTTTTCCTCATGTTATGGCAATCTCGGTCAAACCATTTTTCATAGTTTTTTGTTTTGGGTTTGTTCTTGCGAGCTTTCAAGTTTGCATTTGTTGCCAAATTATCAAAAATATTGTTTAGTTTACTAACTGCCCGGTTTACGCCTTCTTTATTGTGAGTGTATATGTTATCCAGAAAGGTGTCTAAGAGAGCTTGAGTTGATGCATTGCTAATTGTTTTCTGGTATTTTTCCGTGTCGTTTTTGGCCCATCTGTACGATTTTTTGGTGTTGTACAGTTTACTGGGTTGTGTTTCTATGTTGTTTGTTTCTGTCTTTTTGAGGAACATAGTAATTTGACTGTGATCTGACAGTGTTGTTTGTGGTTTGACTGTGAATGCTCTGAAAGAGGATGGGTCTAAGTCTGTAATCATATAGTCTACTGTGCTGCAGCCAAGAGGTGAGCAATAGGTCGATCTTCCTAGGAGGTCTCCTATGAACCTACCATTGACAATGTACAGACCCAGGTTTCGACAGAGCTGTAGTAGCTGTTTTCCGTTGGTATTTGACTGCTTGTCGCAGTTATGCCTGTATGGAAGGGAAGGGATGTCAAAGTGGTTATTCCCGAAAACATAATTGTTTCCCTGATTATTGGTGAAGTCTGGTTCTTCGCCCGTTCTTGAATTGAGGTCCCCACAGATCAACACGTTCCCCTGGGCCTGGTATTGGATAATTTCCCCCTCCATGTTGGAGAAGGTGTCCTCTTTAAAGTACGGGGAATCGATTGGAGGGATATAAAGTGCGCAAATGTAAACATCTTGGGTGTTTGAGATAATCTCCCTCTCAAGTTTGAGCCACATATGGTTTTCGCCCTTTTTTATAAATTTGATGTAATTCTTAAGTTCTGTTTTAAACCAGATCAGTATGCCTCCGGAGTCTCTGCCTTGGGTTACACTTGGTAATTTATTGGAGGGCACCACCAGCTCAGTGTACCCTTGGGGACAGCCAGTGTGTCCTTTTCCTTTATACCAAGTTTCCTGTAAAATGATAATATCTAGGTCTTTAGTTTCATCTATGAACTCTGGGGTCCTACTTTTCACTTCTCGCAGTGAAGAGCGTAGACCTTGGATATTCCAGGTCGAAATATATAAGGATTTCATGTTAAGTTTGATCTTTTACTATGATAGGTTAAAGAGTGGTACGTGTTTGTCGTGTCTAAGTGTGGGAAAAAAAAAAGATCACATCAGTTGTCTACAAAAGTTAATACAATTTGGTTACAGTTCTTTCTATTAATTAGTCCTTGATCCATAAGGCGGAAGTAGATGCTGCTGCACATCTGCTTATTGTCTCTTAATGGATTGTTTCTGTCTGAGGTATTGTGTACGTCCTGTGCGCACACTGACTCTCACTGGGGTACGGGTTCCACACACACTGACTCTCACTGGGGTGCGGGTTCCACACACACTGACTCTCACTGGGGTACGGGTTCCACACACACTGACTCTCACTGGGGTACGGGTTCCACACACACTGATTCTCACTGGGGTACGGGTTCCACACACACTGACTCTCACTGGGGTGCGGGTTCCACACACACTGACTCTCACTGGGGTACGGGTTCCACACACACTGACTCTCACTGGGGTACGGGTTCCACACACACTGACTCTCACTGGGGTACGGGTTCCACACACACTGACTCTCACTGGGGTACGGGTTCATAGAAACATAGAAACATAGAGATAGGAACAGGAGTAGGCCATTCGGCCCTTCGAGCCTGCTCCGCCATTCAATGAGATCATGGCTGATCTTCGTCTGAGATCATAGCTGATCTTACCAGTTCAGTACCCCGTCCCCGCCTTTTCTCCGTAACCCTTAATCCCCTTAGCCTTCAGAAATATATCCAATTCTCTCTTGAAAATATTTATTGAATTAGCCTTCACAGCCCTCTGTGGCAGGGAATTCCACAGGCTCACCACTCTTTGAGTGAAGAAATTCTTCCTCATCTCTGTTTTAAATGATTTGCCCGCTATTTTTAGACTGTGGCCCCTGGTTCTGTGCTCCCCTGCCATTGGAAACATTCTCTCTGAATTCAGCCTGTCCAGGCCTGCCATAATTTTATATGTTTCGATGAGATCCCCTCTCAATCTTCTAAACTCCAGTGAGTACAAGCCCAAACTATTCAATCTCTCCTCGTAGGTCATTCCCGCCATTCCAGGTATCAGCCTGGTGAATCGCCGCTGCACTCTTTCCATGGCAAGAACATCCTTCCGCAGATGGGGCGACCAAAACTGTACACAATACTCCAGATGCGGTC
>NC_140989.1:373146064-373161064 GCF_052327205.1 Somniosus microcephalus | reverse complement strand
GAACCCGTACCCCAGTGAGAGTCAGTGTGTGTGGAACCCGTACCCCAGTGAGAGTCAGTGTGTGTGGAACCCATACCCCAGTGAGAGTCAGTGACTGTCGGACCCGTACCCCAGTGAGAGTCAGTGTGTGTGGAACCCGTACCCCAGTGAGAGTCAGTGTGTGTGGAACCCTTACCCCAGTGAGAGTCAGTGTGTGTGGAACCCGTACCCCAGTGAGAGTCAGTGTGTGTGGAACCCGTACCCCAGTTAGATTCAGTGTGTGTGGAACCCGTACCCCAGTGATAGTCAGTGTGTGTGGAACCCGTACCCCAGTGAGAGTGAGTGTGTGTGGAACCCGTACCCCAGTGAGAGTCAGTGTGTGTGGAACCCGTACCCCAGTGATAGTCAGTGTGTGTGGAACCCGTACCCCAGTGATAGTCAGTGTGTGTGGAACCCGTACCCCAGTGAGAGTCAGTGTGTGTGGAACCTGTACCCCAGTGATAGTCAGTGTGTGTGGAACCCGTACCCCAGTGAGAGTCCGTGTGTGTGGGACCCGTACCCCAGTGAGAGTCAGTGTGTGTGGAACTCGTACCCCAGTGTGAGTCAGTGTGTGAGGAACCCGTACCCCAGTGATAGTCAGTGTGTGTGGAACCCGTACCCCAGTGAGAGTCAGTGTGTGTGGAACCCGTACCCCAGTGTGAGTCAGTGTGTGAGGAACCCGTACCCCAGTGATAGTCAGTGTGTGAGGAACCCGTACCCCAGTGAGAGTCAGTATGTGTGGAACCCGTACCCCAGTGTGAGTCAGTGTGTGAGGAACCCGTACCCCAGTGATAGTCAGTGTGTGTGGAACCTGTACCCCAGTGAGAGTCAGTGTGTGTGGAACCCGTACCCCAGTGAGAGTCAGTGTGTGTAGAACCCGTACCCCAGTGAGAGTCAGTGTGTGTGGAACCGGTACCCCAGTGAGAGTCAGTGTGTGTGGAACCCGTACCCCAGTGAGTCAGTGTGTGTGGAACCCGTACCCCAGTGAGAGTCAGTGTGTGTGGAACCCGTACCCCAGTGAGAGTCAGTGTGTGTGGAACCCGTACCCCAGTGAGTGTCAGTGTGTGTGGAACCCGTACCCCAGTGAGAGTCAGTGTGTGTGGAACCTGCACCCCAGTGAGAGTCAGTGTGTGTGGAACCCGTACCCCAGTGAGAGTCAGTGTGTGTGGAACCCGTACCCCAGTGAGGGTCAGTGTGTGTGGAACCCGTACCCCAGTGAGAGTCAGTGTGTGTGGGACCCGTACCCCAGTGAGAGTCAGTGTGTGTGGAACCCGTACCCCAGTGAGAGTCAGTGTGTGTGGAACCCGTACCCCAGTGAGAGTCAGTGTGTGTGGAACCCGTACCCCAGTGAGAGTCAGTGTGTGTGGAACCCGCACCCCAGTGAGAGTCAGTGTGTGTGGAACCTGCACCCCAGTGAGAGTCAGTGTGTGTGGAACCCATACCCCAGTGAGAGTCAGTGTGTGTGGGACCCGTACCCCAGTGAGAGTCAGTGTGTGTGGAACCCGTACCCCAGTGAGAGTCAGTGTGTGTGGGACCCGTACCCCAGTGAGAGTCAGTGTGTGTGGAACCCGTACCCCAGTGAGAGTCAGTGTGTGTGGAGCAGCAGAGCGACTACAAGAGGCCCCAGAGGCTCAGGTAGGCCCCAGTGCGGCATCGGCAGCGGGTGGAGGCGGAGTCGGGACCAGCGGGAGCAGCGAGGAGGAGCTCCGGAGAAAACCCGGCGACCAGCGAGGCCCGAGACCACAGCTGGGGCAGTCGGGAGAGCAGGAGGCCAGTAACTGCTGGGGCAGTCGGGAGAGCAGGAGGCCAGTAACTGGTGAGTTTAAAAGCTCACCTTTCGCGGGCTTTTTCTTTCACAGCTGGTGCAGTCAGGAGAGCAGGAGGCCAGTAACTCTTATATAGGTGGAGCTGTTGCTAAACCCGAAACACTACATTGTAGTGTCTCCCACCCTTCCACCTCCTCTAACCTTTTAGGGGTTAGGGGAAGTTGAAAAGGTAGGTTCAATTTATTTTATTTCAGGAGCCTAACCTAGGTGGAAAAGGTTCCAGGACAGGAGGTGGCAGTGAAAATACAACACCAGAAAACAGGTAGGTGACTGGTTGGTGAGTACTTTCACAAACTTATTCTGAGTAGAATTCAATAATTAAGCTAAATCGTAGTAAATAAAAGGGTATTGTAAGGGTTAAGTCATGGAAGGGCAGCTCGGACCCGTGTCATGCTTCTCCTGTGCCATGTGGGAAATCAGGGACACTGTCCCTGACAACTATGTGTGCAGGAAGTGTGTCCAGCTGCAGCTCCTAGCAGACCGCATGGCGGTGCTGGAGCTGCGAATGGACTCACTCTGGAGCATACGCGATGCTGAGGATGTTGTGGATAGCACATTCAGTGAGTTGGTCACACCGCAGGTAAAGGCTAGCTCAGACAGTAAATGGGTGACCAAAAGGCAGGGTAAAGGCAGGAAGGTAGTGCAGGAGTCACCTGCGGTCATCTCCCTCCAAAACAGGTTTACCGTTTTGGGTACTGTTGGGGGAGATGACTTATCAGGGGAAGGCACCAGCAGCCAGGTTCAGGGCACCATGACTGGCTCTGCTGCACAGAAGGGCGGGAAAAAGAGGGATAGGGCTATAGTGATAGGGGATTCAATTGTAAGGGGGATAGATAGGAGTTTCTGTGGCCGAGACCGAGACTCCAAGATGGTATGTTGCCTCCCTGGTGCAAGGGTCAAGGATGTCTCGGAGCGGGTGCAGAGCATTCTGAAGGGGGAGGGGGGATCAGCCAGTTGTCGTGGTACATGTAGGTACCAACGATGTAGGTAAAAAGAGGGAGGAGGTCCTACAAGCTGAATTTAGGGAGTTAGGAGCTAAATTGAAAAGTAGGACCTCAAAGGTAGTAATCTCTGGATTGCTACCAGTGCCACGAGCTAATAAGTTTAGAGAGAGTAAGATAGATAAGCTAAATACATGGCTTGAGCAGTGGTGCAAGGGAGAGGGATTTAAATTCTTGAGGCATTGGAACCAGTTCTTGGGGAGGAGTGACCTGTACCAAGGGGACGGTCTACACCTGAACTGTGAGGGAGCCGATGTCCTCGGGGTAATATTTTCTAGGGCGGTTCGGGAGGATTTAAACTAATTTGGCAGGGGGATGGGAACCTAGGTAGTGGAAAAGAGGGAAGTCATATGAAGTTAGAAATAGATGGTAGAAAGGTGAGAAGCAATAAGCAAAGGAGAGAAACACAAAGGGCCAAACTAATTCATAATGAGAGTGTGAAAAAAGCAAGCCTGAAGGCTTTGTATCTTAATGCTAGAAGCATTAGGAACAAGGTGGATGAATTAGTTGTGGAAATAGAGGTAAACAAGTATGATTTGATTGGGATTACAGAAACGTGGCTGCAGGGTGGGCAAGGCTGGGAACTTAACATCCAGGGATATACAATATTTAGGAAGGATCGGCAAAAAGGTAGGGGAGGTGGGGTAGCATTGCTGGTAAAGGAGGGGATTAATGCAATGGAAAGGAAGGATATTAACTCGGATGAAACGGAATCTGTATGGGTAGAAATGAGAAATAGCAAGGGGAGGAAAACGTTAGTGGGTGTGATATATAGGCCTCCAAATAGTAATATGGAGGTGAGGGAAGGCATAAAAAGGGAAATTAGAGAAGCGTGCGATAAGAGCACAGCTGTCATCATGGGTGACTTTAATTTACATATTGATTGGACTACCCAAATTAGTAAAAATTCTGAGGAGGAGGAATTCCTGGAATGTTTTCGGGACGGTTATCTGGACCAATATGTCGAGGAGCCGACTCGAGATCAGGCCATTTTAGACTGGGTATTGTGCAATGAGAAGGGACTTATCAGCAATCTTCTTGTACGAGGCCCCTTGGGTCAGAGCGATCATAATATGATCGAGCTCTCAGTCGAGATGGAGAGTGAGGAAATTGAATCAGAGACTAAGGTCCAGAACTTAAATAAAGGGAATTACGAGGGTATGAGACGGGAATTGGGTAAGATTGATTGGGTGGTGTTTCTGGGGGGATTGACAGTGGATAGACAATGGCAAGCATTCAAAGATAGAATGGAAGAATTCCAGAACATGTTTATACCGGTTTGGCATAAAAATAAACCTAAAAAGGTGACTCAACCGTGGATAACGAGGGAAATTAGGGACAGCATAAAATTAAAAAAAAGGGCATATCAACTGGCAAAAAAAAGCACCAGACCGGAAGATTGGGGGCAGTACAGGATACAGCAAAAGAGGACAAAGGGATTAATCAGGAAGGGGAAAATAGAATACGAAAGTAAACTTGCAGCAAACATAAAGACAGACTGCAAAAGCTTTTATTGGTATATCAGGAGGAAAAGACTGGTTAAATCCCAAGTCGGTCCCTTGCAGTCCGATTCGGGAGAATATATAATGGAGAATAAGGAAATGGCAGACCAATTAAACTCATACTTTGGTTCTGTATTCACAAAGGAGGACACAAATAACCTCCCAGGAATATCGACAAACATAGGGACTAATGAGAGGGAGGAGCTGACAGAAATTAGTATCTCTAGGGATATGGTGTTGGGTAAGTTGAGGGGACTGAAGGCCGACAAATCCCCGGGGCCTGATAAGCTACATCCTAGGGTACTTAAGGAGGTGGCCCTGGAGATAGCAGATGCTCTAAGGATCATCTTCCGGAACTCCATTGACTCGGGAACAGTACCCGTGGATTGGAGGGTAGCTAATGTTACCCCAATATTTAAAAAGGGGGGTAGAGAGAAAGCAGGGAATTATAGACCAGTAAGCCTTACATCGGTTGTGGGCAAAATGCTAGAGTCCATTATTAAGGATAAAATAGCGGAGCACTTGACAAATGGGGAAAGGATCGGACAGAGTCAACATGGATTTACAAAGGGTAAATCGTGTTTGACTAATCTGCTGGAATTTTTTGAGGAAGTAACTGGTAAAATAGATGGGGGAGAGCCAGTGGATGTGGTGTACCTTGACTTCCAGAAAGCCTTCGATAAGGTTCCACACAAAAGATTATCATGCAAAATTAAGGCTCATGGGATTGGGGGCAAAGTATTAACGTGGATAGAGAACTGGCTGGCGGATAGAAAACAGAGAGTTGGAATAAACGGCTCGTTTTCGGAGTGGCAGGCAGTGACCAGCAGGGTGCCGCAAGGATCTGTCCTGGGACCCCAGCTGTTCACAATATATATAAATGATCTGGATCAGGGAATTGGATGCAATATTTCCAAATTCGCTGACGACACTAAACTAGGAGGAGGGGTGGGCTCTGATGAGGATGTCAGGAGGCTACAGTGCGATTTGGACAGGTTGGGGGAATGGGCGGATACGTGGCAGATGCACTATAATGTGGATAAATGCGAGGTTATCCACTTTGGGGGTAAAAACAGGAGGGTGGATTATTATCTAAATGGCAATAGATTGGGAGATGGGGAAGTGCAGAGGGACCTGGGTGTTCTTGTGCACCAGTCACTGAAGGAGAGCATGCAGGTGCAACAGGCGATTAAGAAGGCAAATGGTATGTTGGCCTTCATATCAAGGGGGTTCGAGTATAGGAATAGGGATACCTTACTACAGCTGTACAAGGTGCTGGTGAGACCGCATCTGGAGTATTGTGTACAGTTTTGGTCGCCCCATCTGCGGAAGGATGTTCTTGCCATGGAAAGAGTGCAGCGGCGATTCACCAGGCTGATACCTGGAATGGCGGGAATGACCTACGAGGAGAGATTGAATAGTTTGGGCTTGTACTCACTGGAGTTTAGAAGATTGAGAGGGGATCTCATCGAAACATATAAAATTATGGCAGGCCTGGACAGGCTGAATTCAGAGAGAATGTTTCCAATGGCAGGGGAGCACAGAACCAGGGGCCACAGTCTAAAAATAGCGGGCAAATCATTTAAAACAGAGATGAGGAAGAATTTCTTCACTCAAAGAGTGGTGAGCCTATGGAATTCCCTGCCACAGAGGGCTGTGAAGGCTAATTCAATAAATATTTTCAAGAGAGAATTGGATATATTTCTGAAGGCTAAGGGGATTAAGGGTTACGGAGAAAAGGCGGGGACGGGGTACTGAACTGGTAAGATCAGCTATGATCTCAGACGAAGATCAGCCATGATCTCATTGAATGGCGGAGCAGGCTCGAAGGGCCGAATGGCCTACTCCTGTTCCTATCTCTATGTTTCTATGTTTCTATGAACCCGTACCCCAGTGAGAGTCAGTGTGTGTGGAACCCGTACCCCAGTGAGAGTCAGTGTGTGTGGAACCCGTACCCCAGTGAGAGTCAGTGTGTGTGGAACCCGTACCCCAGTGAGAGTCAGTGTGTGTGGAACCCGCACCCCAGTGAGAGTCAGTGTGTGTGGAACCCGTACCCCAGTGAGAATCAGTGTGTGTGGAACCCGTACCCCAGTGAGAGTCAGTGTGTGTGGAACCCGTACCCCAGTGAGAGTCAGTGTGTGTGGAACCCGCACCCCAGTGAGAGTCAGTGTGTGTGGAACCCGTACCCCAGTGAGAGTCAGTGTGTGTGGAACCCGTACCCCAGTGAGAGTCAGTGTGTGTGGAACCTGTACCCCAGTGAGAGTCAGTGTGTGTGGAACCCGTACCCCAGTGAGAGTCAGTGTGTGTGGAACCCGTACCCCAGTGAGAGTCAGTGTGTGTGGAACCCGTACCCCAGTGAGAGTCAGTGTGTGTGGGACCCGTACCCCAGTGAGAGTCAGTGTGTGTGGGACCCGTACCCCAGTGAGAGTCAGTGTGTGTGGAACCCGTACCCCAGTGAGAGTCAGTGTGTGTGGAACCCGTACCCCAGTGAGAGTCAGTGTGTGTGGAACCCGTACCCCAGTGAGAGTCAGTGTGTGTGGAACCCGTACCCCAGTGAGAGTCAGTGTGTGTGGAACCCGTACCCCAGTGAGAGTCAGTGTGTGTGGAACCCGCACCCCAGTGAGAGTCAGTGTGTGTGGAACCCGTACCCCAGTGAGAGTCATTGTGTGTGGAACCCGTACCCCAGTGAGAGTCAGTGTGTGTGGAACCCGTACCCCAGTGAGAGTCAGTGTGTGTGACACGTACCCCAGTGAGAGTCAGTGTGTGTGGAACCCGTACCCCAGTGAGAGTCAGTGTGTGTGGAACCCGTACCCCAGTGAGAGTCAGTGTGTGTGGAACCCGTACCCCAATGAGAATCAGTGTCTGTGGAACCCGTACCCCGGTGAGAGTCAGTGTGTGTGGAACCCGTACCCCAGTGAGAGTCAGTGTGTGTCGAACCCGTAACCCAGTGAGAGTCAGTGTGTGTGGAACCCGTACCCCAGTGAGAGTCAGGGTGTGTGGAACCCGTACCCCAGTGAGAGTCAGTGTGTGTAGAACCCGTACCCCAGTGAGAGTCAGTGTG
This sequence comes from Somniosus microcephalus, assembly GCF_052327205.1. NCBI lineage: Eukaryota > Metazoa > Chordata > Chondrichthyes > Squaliformes > Somniosidae > Somniosus > Somniosus microcephalus. The sequence goes on along the minus strand of NC_140989.1, from coordinate 373,153,656 downwards.
TGTGGGACCCGTACCCCAGTGAGAGTCAGTGTGTGTGGAAACCGTACCCCAGTGAGAGTCAGTGTGTGTGGAACCCGTACCCCAGTGAGAGTCAGTGTGTGTGGAACCCGTACCCCAGTGAGAGTCAGTGTGTGTGGAACCCGTACCCCAGTGAGAGTCAGTGTGTGTGGAACCCGTACCCCAGTGAGAGTCAGTGTGTGTGGAACCCGTACCCCAGTGAGAGTCAGTGTGTGTGGAACCCGTACTCCAGTGAGAGTCAGTGTGTGTGGAACCCGTACCCCAGTGAGATTCAGTGTGTGTGGAACCCGTACCCCAGTGAAAGTCAGTGTGTGTGGAACCCGTACCCCAGTGAGAGTCAGGGTGTGTGGAACCCGTACCCCAGTGAGAGTCAGTGTGTGTGGAACCCGTACCCCAGTGAGAGTCAGTGTGTGTGGGACACGTACCCCAGTGAGAGTCAGTGTGTGTGGAACCCGTACCCCAGTGAGAGTCAGTGTGTGTGGAACCCGTACCCCAGTGAGAGTCAGTGTGTGTGGGACCCATACCCCAGTGAGAGTCAGTGTGTGTGGAACCCGTACCCCAGTGAGATTCAGTGTGTGTGGAACCCGTACCCCAGTGAGAGTCAGTGTGTGTGGAACCCGTACCCCAGTGAGAGTCAGTGTGTGTGGAACCCGTACCCCAGTGAGAGTCAGTGTGTGTGGAACCCGTACCCCAGTGAGAGTCAGCGTGTGTGGGACCCGTACCCCAGTGAGAGTCAGTGTGTGTGGAAACAATACCCCAGTGAGAGTCAGTGTGTGTGGGACCCGTACCCCAGTGAGAGTCAGTGTGTGTGGAACCCGTACCCCAGTGAGAGTCAGTGTGTGTGGGACCCGTACCCCAGTGAGAGTCAGTGTGTGTGGAACCCGTACACCAGTGAGAGTCAGTGTGTGTGGAACCCGTACCCCAGTGAGAGTCAGTGTGTGTGGAACCCGTACCCCAGTGAGAGTCAGTGTCTGTGGAACCCGTACCCCAGTGAGAGTCAGTGTGTGTGTAACCCGTACCCCAGTGAGAGTCAGTGTGTGTGGAACCCGCACCCCAGTGAGAGTCGGTGTGTGTGGAACCCGTACCCCAGTGAGAGTCAGTGTGTGTGGAACCCGCACCCCAGTGAGAGTCAGTGTGTGTGGAACCCGCACCCCAGTGAGAGTCAGTGTGTGTGGAACACGTACCCCAGTGAGAGTCAGTGTCTGTGGAACCCGTACCCCAGTGAGAGTCAGTGTGTGTGGAACACGTACCCCAGTGAGAGTCAGTGTGTGTGGAACCCGTACCCCAGTGAGTGTCAGTGTGTGTGGGACCCGTACCCCAGTGAGAGTCAGTGTGTGTGGAACCCGTACCCCAGTGAGAGTCAGTGTGTGTGGAACAAGTACCCCAGTGAGAGTCAGTGTGTGTGGAACCCGTACCCCAGTGAGAGTCAGTGTGTGTGGAACCCGTACCCCAGTGAGAGTCAGTGTGTGTGGAACCCGTACCCCAGTGAGAGTCAGTGTGTGTGGAACCCGTACCCCAGTGACAGTCAGTGTGTGTGGAACCCGTACCCCAGTGAGAGTCAGTGTGTGTGGAACCCGTACCACAGTGAGAGTCAGTGTGTGTGGAACCCGTACCCCAGTGAGAGTCAGTGTGTGTGGAACCCGTACCCCAGTGAGAGTCAGTGTGTGTAGAACCCGTACCCCAGTGAGAGTCAGTGTGTGTGGAACCCGTACCCCAGTGAGAGTCAGTGTGTGTGGGACCCGTACCCCAGTGAGAGTCAGTGTGTGTGGAACCCGTACCCCAGTGAGAGTCAGTGTGTGTGGAACCCGCACCCCAGTGAGAATCAGTGTGTGTGGAATCCGTACCCCAGTGAGAGTCAGTGTGTGTGGAACCCGCACCCCAGTGAGAGTCAGTGTGTGTTTAACCCGTACCCCAGTGAGAGTCAGTGTGTGTGGAACCTGTACCCCAGTGAGAGTCAGTGTGTGTGGAACCCATACCCCAGTGAGAGTCAGTGTGTGTGGAACCCGTACCCCAGTGAGAGTCAGTGTGTGTGGAACCCGTACCCCAATGAGAATCAGTGTCTGTGGAACCCGTACCCCAGTGAGAGTCAGTGTGTGTGGAACCCGTACCCCAGTGAGAGTCAGTGTGTGTCGAACCCGTAACCCAGTGAGAGTCAGTGTGTGTGGAACCCGTACCCCAGTGAGAGTCAGGGTGTGTGGAACCCGTACCCCAGTGAGAGTCAGTGTGTGTAGAACCCGTACCCCAGTGAGAGTCAGTGTGTGTGGGACCCGTACCCCAGTGAGAGTCAGTGTGTGTGGAAACCGTACCCCAGTGAGAGTCAGTGTGTGTGGAACCCGTACCCCAGTGAGAGTCAGTGTGTGTGGAACCCGTACCCCAGTGAGAGTCAGTGTGTGTGGAACCCGTACCCCAGTGAGAGTCAGTGTGTGTGGAACCCGTACCCCAGTGAGAGTCAGTGTGTGTGGAACCCGTACCCCAGTGAGAGTCAGTGTGTGTGGAACCCGTACTCCAGTGAGAGTCAGTGTGTGTGGAACCCGTACCCCAGTGAGATTCAGTGTGTGTGGAACCCGTACCCCAGTGAAAGTCAGTGTGTGTGGAACCCGTACCCCAGTGAGAGTCAGGGTGTGTGGAACCCGTACCCCAGTGAGAGTCAGTGTGTGTGGAACCCGTACCCCAGTGAGAGTCAGTGTGTGTGGGACACGTACCCCAGTGAGAGTCAGTGTGTGTGGAACCCGTACCCCAGTGAGAGTCAGTGTGTGTGGAACCCGTACCCCAGTGAGAGTCAGTGTGTTTGGGACCCATACCCCAGTGAGAGTCAGTGTGTGTGGAACCCGTACCCCAGTGAGATTCAGTGTGTGTGGAACCCGTACCCCAGTGAGAGTCAGTGTGTGTGGAACCCGTACCCCAGTGAGAGTCAGTGTGTGTGGAACCCGTACCCCAGTGAGAGTCAGTGTGTGTGGAACCCGTACCCCAGTGAGAGTCAGCGTGTGTGGGACCCGTACCCCAGTGAGAGTCAGTGTGTGTGGAAACAATACCCCAGTGAGAGTCAGTGTGTGTGGGACCCGTACCCCAGTGAGAGTCAGTGTGTGTGGAACCCGTACCCCAGTGAGAGTCAGTGTGTGTGGGACCCGTACCCCAGTGAGAGTCAGTGTGTGTGGAACCCGTACACCAGTGAGAGTCAGTGTGTGTGGAACCCGTACCCCAGTGAGAGTCAGTGTGTGTGGAACCCGTACCCCAGTGAGAGTCAGTGTCTGTGGAACCCGTACCCCAGTGAGAGTCAGTGTGTGTGTAACCCGTACCCCAGTGAGAGTCAGTGTGTGTGGAACCCGCACCCCAGTGAGAGTCGGTGTGTGTGGAACCCGTACCCCAGTGAGAGTCAGTGTGTGTGGAACCCGCACCCCAGTGAGAGTCAGTGTGTGTGGAACCCGCACCCCAGTGAGAGTCAGTGTGTGTGGAACACGTACCCCAGTGAGAGTCAGTGTCTGTGGAACCCGTACCCCAGTGAGAGTCAGTGTGTGTGGAACACGTACCCCAGTGAGAGTCAGTGTGTGTGGAACCCGTACCCCAGTGAGTGTCAGTGTGTGTGGGACCCGTACCCCAGTGAGAGTCAGTGTGTGTGGAACCCGTACCCCAGTGAGAGTCAGTGTGTGTGGAACAAGTACCCCAGTGAGAGTCAGTGTGTGTGGAACCCGTACCCCAGTGAGAGTCAGTGTGTGTGGAACCCGTACCCCAGTGAGAGTCAGTGTGTGTGGAACCCGTACCCCAGTGAGAGTCAGTGTGTGTGGAACCCGTACCCCAGTGACAGTCAGTGTGTGTGGAACCCGTACCCCAGTGAGAGTCAGTGTGTGTGGAACCCGTACCCCAGTGAGAGTCAGTGTGTGTGGAACCCGTACCCCAGTGAGAGTCAGTGTGTGTGGAACCCGTACCCCAGTGAGAGTCAGTGTGTGTAGAACCCGTACCCCAGTGAGAGTCAGTGTGTGTGGAACCCGTACCCCAGTGAGAGTCAGTGTGTGTGGGACCCGTACCCCAGTGAGAGTCAGTGTGTGTGGAACCCGTACCCCAGTGAGAGTCAGTGTGTGTGGAACCCGCACCCCAGTGAGAATCAGTGTGTGTGGAATCCGTACCCCAGTGAGAGTCAGTGTGTGTGGAACCCGCACCCCAGTGAGAGTCAGTGTGTGTTTAACCCGTACCCCAGTGAGAGTCAGTGTGTGTGGAACCTGTACCCCAGTGAGAGTCAGTGTGTGTGGAACCCATACCCCAGTGAGAGTCAGTGTGTGTGGAACCCGTACCCCAGTGAGAGTCAGTGTGTGTGGAACCCGTACCCCAGTGAGAGTCAGTGTGTGTGGAACCCGTACCCCAGTGAGAGTCAGTGTGTGTGGAACCCGCACCCCAGTGAGAGTCAGTGTGTGTGGAACACGTACCCCAGTGAGAGTCAGTGTCTGTGGAACCCGTACCCCAGTGAGAGTCAGTGTGTGTGGAACACGTACCCCAGTGAGAGTCAGTGTGTGTGGAACCCGTACCCCAGTGAGTGTCAGTGTGTGTGGGACCCGTACCCCAGTGAGAGTCAGTGTGTGTGGGACCCGTACCCCAGTGAGAGTCAGTGTGTGTGGAACAAGTACCCCAGTGAGAGTCAGTGTGTGTGGAACCCGTACCCCAGTGAGAGTCAGTGTGTGTGGAACCCATACCCCAGTGAGAGTCAGTGTGTGTGGAACCCGTACCCCAGTGAGAGTCAGTGTGTGTGGAACCCATACCCCAGTGAGAGTCAGTGTGTGTGGAACCCGTACCCCAGTGAGAGTCAGTGTGTGTGGAACCCGTACCCCAGTGAGAGTCAGTGTGTGTAGAACCCGTACCCCAGTGAGAGTCAGTGTGTGTGGAACCCGTACCCCAGTGAGAGTCAGTGTGTGTGGAACCCGTATCCCAGTGAGAGTCAGTGTGTGTGGAACCCGTACCCCAGTGAGAGTCAGTGTGTGTAGAACCCGTACCCCAGTGAGAGTCAGTGTGTGTGGAACCCGTACCCCAGTGAGAGTCAGTGTGTGTGGAACCCATACCCCAGTGAGAGTCAGTGTGTGTGGAACCCGCACCCCAGTGAGAGTCAGTGTGTGTGGAACCCGCACCCCAGTGAGAGTCAGTGTGTGTGGAACCCGTACCCCAGTGAGAGTCAGTGTGTGTGGAACCCGCACCCCAGTGAGAGTCAGTGTGTGTGGAACCCGTACCCCAGTGAGAGTCAGTGTGTGTGGAACCTGTACCCCAGTGAGAGTCAGTGTGTGTGGAACCCATACCCCAGTGAGAGTCAGTGTGTGTGGAACCCGTACCCCAGTGAGAGTCAGTGTGTGTGGAACCCGTACCCCAGTGAGAGTCAGTGTGTGTGGAACCCGTACCCCAGTGAGAGTCAGTGTGTGTGGGACCCGTACCCCAGTGAGAGTCAGTGTGTGTGGGACCCGTACCCCAGTGAGAGTCAGTGTGTGTGGAACCCGTACCCCAGTGAGTGTCAGTGTGTGTGGAACCCGTACCCCAGTGAGAGTCAGTGTGTGTGGAACCCGTACCCCAGTGAGAATCAGTGTGTGTGGAACCCGTACCCCAGTGAGAGTCAGTGTGTGTGGAACCCGTACCCCAGTGAGAGTCAGTGTGTGTGGAACCCGTACCCCAGTGAGAGTCAGTGTGTGTGGAACCCATATCCCAGTGAGAGTCAGTGTGTGTGGAACCCGTACCCCAGTGAGAGTCAGTGTGTGTGGGACCCGTACCCCAGTGAGAGTCAGTGTGTGTGGAACCCGTACCCCAGTAAGGGTCAGCGTGTGTGGAACCCGTACCCCAGTGAGAGTCAGTGTGTGTGGAACCCGTACCCCAGTGAGAGTCAGTGTGTGTGGAACCCGTACCCCAGTGAGAGTCAGTGTGTGTGGAACCCGTACCCCAGTGAGAGTCAGTGTGTGTGGGACCCGTACCCCAGTGAGAGTCAGTGTGTGTGGAACCCGTACCCCAGTGAGAGTCAGTGTGTGTGGAACCCGTACCCCAGTGAGAGGCAGTGTGTGTGGAACCCATACACCAGTGAGAGTCAGTGTGTGTGGGACCCGTACCCCAGTGAGAGTCAGTGTGTGTGGAACCCGTACCCCAGTGAGAGTCAGTGTGTGTGGAACCCGTACCCCAGTGAGAGTCAGTGTGTGTGGAACCCGTACCGCAGTGAGAGTCAGTGTGTGTGGAACCCGTACCCCAGTGAGAGTCAGTGTGTGTGGAACCCGTACCCCAGTGAGAGTCAGAGTGTGTGGAACCTATACCCCAGTGAGAGTCAGAGTGTGTGGAACCTGTACCCCAGTGAGAGTCAGTGTGTGTGGAACCCGTACCCCAGTGAGAGTCAGTGTGTGTGGAACCCGTACCCCAGTGAGAGTCAGAGTGTTTGGAACCTGTACCCCAGTGAGAGTCAGAGTGTGTGGAACCTGTACCCCAGTGAGAGTCAGTGTGTGTGGAACCCGTATCCCAGTGAGGGTCAGTGTGTGTGGAACCCGTACCCCAGTGAGAGTCAGTGTGTGTGGGACCCGTACCCCAGTGAGAGTCAGTGTGTGTGGAACCCGTACCCCAGTGAGAGTCAGTGTGTGTGGAACCCGTACCCCAGTGAGAGTCGGTGTGTGTGGAACCCGTACCCCAGTGAGAGTCAGTGTGTGGAACCCGTACCCCAGTGAGAGTCAGTGTGTGTGGAACCCGTACCCCAGTGAGAGTCAGAGTGTGTGGAACCTGTACCCCAGTGAGAGTCAGTGTGTGTGGAACCCGTACCCCAGTGAGAGTCAGTGTGTGTGGAACCCGTACCCCAGTGAGAGTCAGTGTGTGTGGGACCCGTACCCTAGTGAGAGTCAGTGTGTGTGGAACCCGTACCCCAGTGAGAGTCAGTGTGTGTGGAACCCGTACCCCAGTGAGAGTCAGTGTGTGTGGAACCCGTACCCCAGTGAGAGTCAGTGTGTGTGGAACCCGTACCCCAGTGAGAGTCAGTGTGTGTGGAACCCGTACCCCAGTGAGAGTCAGTGTGTGTGGAACCCGTACCCCAGTGAGGGTCAGTGTGTGTGGAACCCGTACCCCAGTGAGAGGGAGTGTGTGTGGAACCCGCACCCCAGTGAGAGTCAGTGTGTGTGGAACCCGTACCCCAGTGAGAGTCAGTGTGTGTGGAACCCGTACCCCAGTGAGGGTCAGTGTGTGTGGAACCCGTACCCCAGTGAGAGTCAGTGTGTGTGGAACCCGTACCCCAGTGAGGGTCAGTGTGTGTGGAACCCGCACCCCAGTGAGAGTCAGTGTGTGTGGAACCCGTACCCCAGTGAGGGTCAGTGTGTGTGGAACCTGTACCCCAGTGAGAGTCAGTGTGTGTGGAACCCGTACCCCAGTGAGAGTCAGTGTGTGTGGGACCCGTACCCCAGTGAGAGTCAGTGTGTGTGGAACCCGTACCCCAGTGAGGGTCAGTGTGTGTGGAACCTGTACCCCAGTGAGAGTCAGTGTGTGTGGGACCCGTACCCCAGTGAGAGTCAGTGTGTGTGGAACCCGTACCCCAGTGAGAATCAGTGTGTGTGGGAACCCGTACCCCAGTGAGAGTCAGTGTGTGT
>NC_140989.1:373040527-373051711 GCF_052327205.1 Somniosus microcephalus | reverse complement strand
GTTCTCTCAAATTACATAATGTAATTGCCAATGAAGATTACCAGACCATTTGGGTTACCCTCATAATAGCAGGGTCCCCAGTTAAAATGGAGCTAGATACAAGATCAGCTCTAACCGTAATAAATCGACGAGATTACGAGAGGCTATTTTCGCATATACCTCTAAAAGACACATCCATTATCTTAAAAACATATACGGGGCAGAAAGTATACCCCAAAGGAAAAATAAAGGTGCCTGTGGTATACAACGGCAAAGAAATACAAAAGTTGTATTTATACATTCTACAAGATGGTGGTCCACCGTTGTTGGGATGTGAATGGATGAGGAAGATACGTTTAGGCTGGCACTCCATTCAGGCACTGACGGTGACCAGTAAGGAAAAAAACAATGATGACATCATACCTGAACGATTAAAAGACATCTTGGCCAACGCCAAAGAAGTGTTTCAAGAGAAACTAGGAACCTTGAAAGGCATCACTGCCTCAATAAAAGTGGAAGATGCAGCAATTCCAAAAATTTTTAAGGCAAGACCGGTGCCATACGCAATACGCCCGGCAGTCGAGGCAGAGCTGGAGAATTTGGAAAAGGCAGGCGTATTATCCAAAATAGATTGGAGTGAATGGGCAACACCCATCGTTCCAGTCATGAAAAAAGCATTGAAAAATAACTCTGAGGAACAGAGAAAAATTCGCATCTGTAGGGACTTTAAGGTGACTGTAAACCCGGTCCTTCACACGGTACAGTATCCTCTTCCGAGGATAGAAGATATTTTCGCCTCACTATCCGGAGGAAAACGTTTCACAAAAATTGACTTGGCACAGGCATATCTACAGATGGAGGTTGAGGTGACCTCTAAAATGTATCTCACAATAAACACACACAAAGGCCTGTACCAGTACAATCGACTGGTTTTTGGAATAGCATCAGCTCCAGCTATCTGGCAAAGAGCTATGGAGCAAGTCCTGCAAGGGATTCCGGGGACTCAGTGCTACCTAGACGACATCCTTATAACAGGAGAAAACGACAACAAGCACCTTGCCAATTTGGAGCAGGTGCTCACTAGGCTGAAAGAACGGGGCCTACGAGCAAATCGCCCCAAGTGCGAATTTTTCCAAAATCAGATATCATATTGTGGCCACATAATTAATAAGGAAGGGTTGCATAAGTCACCTGAAAAAATTGAAGCAGTTATAAAAGCCCCAGCTGTTAAGTCTGTGAATTATTTAGTTAATTAAGACACAGACTAATGAGTAACAATGAAAACAGGTCTTTACTGGTTGGAGGTAGGGACTATACGTAGGTCTTTACTTCATGCCCACAGGCGGGAACTGAGGGGAGATCAGTACCCACAGTACTATTTATACCCCTATGGCCAGGAGTGGTACTGCGTATCACTACGCCCTACAAGTAGTGCAGTCCTGTCCATAGGTTTAAAGTAGCACACATATTACATACACAACATTCCTCCCTTCTTAGCTTTACAGTCATCTCCCCATTTAACATAATGTAATAACATATATACATATATAACTTCAGGTTTACATAACAGAATAACATAGATACATAGATAACTTCATGTCAAAACAGATCACAGACTCAGTCTCTGCGGAAAACAGTTCACAGATTCAATCTCTGCGGAAAATAGTTCACAGATTCAGTCTCTGTGGTGTAGTCGGTTCACGTTGCTGGAGTGACTCATTCAATAGTCCTTCCATGGATTTAACAGCTTGAACTTCCGAACTGATTTGGCTCCGTTCGGAGGGACCACGTGTGTGATCTGGTAGGGGTGATAATGGTTCAGATGGTTATCATCTTCTGCTTCGTCTTTTCCTTTTCTGCTTCTTAGAGACTCTCTGGGCTCCCCTGTCAGCTGCCAGCTGTAGCGCCACCATCTCTCTATGTTCCTTAGACTTTAAGTGATTCATCCTGATTTCTGCACTTTGGGAGTTTTCATCACAAGCTGGGCAGACCAGGTCACTATAATATTCAGTGTCACTCAATAGGTCATGGTAATATTCGGTGTCGTCCTGATCTAGGCCAGCGAGAGGGTCTTCTATTTCCTCCATACCCAGCTGGGCGTTAGCCAGCTTTTGTTCCAAGTCCAGACATCTTTCCTGAAGAGACTTCTTCATGCGTACCTCTTCATCCAGCTTTTTCTGGGCTTTCAGCAAGTCGTTTACTAATGACCTCATTTGAGATTTTACTACTTCAACTTCTTTTGGAGATTGATTGATCGGACTATTCAATCCCTCTACCGGAGCAGCTGTTTCAGCGGTCTGTTGTTCTACGTTGACGTGAGTCAGTGTACTTTTGGCATCCAAGGGCTGCTCTGTTGCAGTCATCTCAGTCTGTGTTGCCACCTCAGCTCTTCCATTAACCTTTGAGAGCTCCAAACCCCTTTCGTTTGAATATTGAAGTTCATGTTCAAGTTTTTCCCATTTCAGAGTCCTGTCCTTCAGCATATGCAGGAGTTGGCTGACCGTTAACTCCTCTGACATCAGACGTTTTGTGTGCTCCTGCTCCATTTGCTCCAGCAGCTGCTTCTGTTGTCTTTCCAGATGTTCCCACTCTATATCAAAGAACTCTTTCGTCGCATTCATCTCTTGCTCAAAACGGCGAATCATTTGTTCTAATTGCTGTTGCAGTTTGAAATGGAGTTGAGTTCGAGCCCGGTGTCCCTCAGAAATGTGCATGTCAGTAGACTGGACAGACTCAGAATTCTCTATCTCAGTGGAATTCTGTGCTGAAACTTTGTCTTTTGCACACGGGTTGGTCATACCATCATCTGTTCCAGAGTCTGGGTTGATTATGTTCACCGAGTTCTCACTCGTTATTGTTTGTAGGAAATGCCAGTCGATATTCATTTTCCTAATCCACTCCCGTCCTAGTAGTGGAGGACCTCCTTCAGATAGCACATATAAGTCCATTATTTGACTTTCTTCGCCCTTGTGGACCACTGTGACCTCAATTTTCCCGATGGGGTACACTCTTTGCCCCGTGTATGTTTTCAATATGAGCTCTGTATCCTGTAGGGGAATATGTTGGAATAACCTTCCATAATCTTTCTTATTTATGACCGTCAATGCCGATCCAGTGTCCAATTCCAGTTTTACTTGGACTCCTTCTATCTGAAGAGTGACCCAAATTGTCTGGAGGTCTGCACCCTTACCAACGTTGAGTACCCTTAAGCTAGCCAGCTCAATACTGCTTAAGCCAGCCAGTTCATTACTGCTAGCGTCTGAATCGGACTCCTGTTCGGCCAACTTGTGTACTTTTGCGTATTTTCCTTGCGGTGACTTCTTGTTGCTGGTCTTCTTCCCTGACCTGCATACTCTAGCTATGTGTCCAAGCCTACCACAAGTTCTACATTCTTGGTTTTTAAACCAACACTGGTTCTGATCATGCGTTGTCTTTCCACAACGATAACATTTGCCAGAACTCACACCCAATTTGTGTGCACTGAGCTCCGGTGACCGTAGCTGCATTACTGCCGTGCCTCTCGCTGCGGCTTCGTGTGCTGCTGCCATAGCGACCGCCTTCTCAAGCGTCAGCTCATTCTCCTCGAGCAGTCGCTTTTGTGTATCCTGTTTAAATAAACCACACACAAATTTGTCTCGTAGTGCATCTGTCAGTCCCGTTCCAAACTGGCAATATTTCGCTAATTTACGCAATTCCAGCAAATATTCAGCATTGCTTTCATGCTGTAGCTGCCTTCTGTCGTAAAATTTAAATCGTTCCGCTAGCATCAGCGGCGTGGGGTTTAGATGATCTTTCAGGACAGTAACAATCTCACCGAACGTCTTATCCGCCGGTTTATCTGGTGATAACAGGTGTTTCAATTGCCCGTATGTCTTCGCACCCATTAAATTTAATAATGTTAGAGCTTTATCTTGGTCACGAATTTTATTGGCCTTACAATAATTTTTTACTCTTTCAACATATATGGCCCAATCTTCGAGGTCACTATCAAAGGTGCTAATATTCCCGTGTTTAGGCATTGTAGATTTGCAATTTCTCAGATTTTCTTTTCTTTACTTGTTATCAAAGATGGCGGCTTCCCGCTCTTGCCGTCGTCCTCCGCCCACAAAATGGCGGTTTTCCCGCGCTTGGCGTTCTTCACCCATCCCCCAACGCCGTCTCCCTTCAGCCCCCGAGTGCGGCCCTTATCTTCGCTGCGATCGCCCGAGTGCGGCCCTTATCAGCGGATGCGATCGATGGCCCGGCTGCGCCTCGCACTTGAAAGCGGCCCGGCCCTTATCAGTGCTTGCGATCGATGGCCCGGCTGCGCCTCGCACTCCAAAGCCCTTATCTCCCGATCGCGATCGATGGCCCGCGCTGTGCACCGCGGCTCTCGCGCCTTCAATTTCTGCAGCCGCTGCCCTTTCAGCCCGAGTGCGGCCCTTATCGGTGGTTGCGATCGATGGCCCGGCTGCGCCCCTCACTTCAAAGCGGCCCGGCCCTTATCTGCCGATCGCTATCGCCCTGTACCTCTGTCTTCCCCAGCCCTGTCTTCTACTCCGGTTCACAAGCTGATGGAGGCTTCAGGGTCCTAATGCCTGTCGCTTCCAGTGGGGTGGTGTGGTTTGAAACCTCTCTTCAACCGCCGTGGAATAACTGCCGCAGGGTAAGAACCTGACTCGTCGCCAGTGTTAAGTCTGTGAATTATTTAGTTAATTAAGACACAGACTAATGAGTAACAATGAAAACAGGTCTTTACTGGTTGGAGGTAGGGACTATACGTAGGTCTTTACTTCATGCCCACAGGCGGGAACTGAGGGGAGATCAGTACCCACAGTACTATTTATACCCCTATGGCCAGGAGTGGTACTGTGTATCACTACGCCCTACAAGTAGTGCAGTCCTGTCCATAGGTTTAAAGTAGCACACATATTACATACACAACACCAGCACCTGAAAATGTTTCACAATTGAGGTCATTCCTGGGATTAATAAATTACTATCATAAATTTTTACCAAACTTATCAACTATTCTACACCCTCTTAATGATCTTCTACACATAGGAGTGATTTGGAAATGGAACGAAGACTGTAAACGTGCCTTCCATAAATGTAAAGACTTAATCACATCCGAGAAAGTTTTGGCTCATTACAACCCATCACTACCAATCAGACTGGCATGCGATGCATCCCCTTATGGCATAGGAGCGGTATTGTCCCATAGATTCCCTGATGGCTCGGAACGACCGATAGCTTTTGCGTCACGCTCATTGAACTCAGCTGAGCGTAACTATTCCCAGATAGACAGGGAAGCACTCAGCCTGGTATGGGGAGTGAAGAAGTTCAACCATTACCTACACGGACAAAAATTTACCTTGCTGACTGACCATCAACCCCTCATCTCCATATTCAACCCTAAGAAAGGTGTCCCCATTATGACGGCACAAAGACTACAGAGGTGGTCCCTTTTTCTAGGGGCACACCAATACAACATTGAATACAAAGGGCCAAAACAGCATGGGAATGCTGACGGTTTATCGCGCCTGCCATTGCCAACGATAGAAGAGGCACCTACAGTAGACCCAGTAGAGATATTCCACTCTACCATAGTGGAATGTCTACCGGTGACAAATTCTGCCATTGAAAGGGAGACAAGAAATGACCCTACTCTCTCACGGGTCTACGATTTAACAGTGAAGGGATGGCCAGCACATGGCGAACCACTGTTGCCAGCATTCTCGCAAAGAAGAGAACAGCTGTCAGTGTGCCGAGGAACCTTGATGTGTGGATCCAGAGTGGTGATTCCACCCAAACTCCAGGATAAAGTGCTAAAGGAGCTTCACGAGGGGCATCTGGGTGGAGTGAAAATGAAGAACCTAGCTAGGGCGTTTGTATGGTGGCCAGGTATCGATGGAGACATCGAAGACATGACCAAGAGCTGCCTAGGATGCCAGAAGGTCCAAAATGCTCCGCCACAGGCCCCTCTACATCCATGGGAGTGGCCCTCATCTCCCTGGCAAAGGGTGCACATCGACTTTGCTGGTCCATTTATGGACTCAATGTTCTTAATCGCAGTTGATGCACACTCCAAGTGGCCGGAGGTAATAAAGATGTCCTCCACCACCACGGAAAAAACTATCACAGTATTAAGGACCATATTTGCCAGGAATGGGCTGCCGGAACAGATATGTTCTGATAATGGACCGCAATTTGTGTCCGAAGAATTCAGAAAGTTCTTAAAGAACAATGGGGTAAAGCACTACACGTCCGCCCCATACCATCCCGCCACCAATGGATTGGCTGAAAGGTTTGTCCAGACCTTTAAGAAGGCCATAAAGGCCATGGGTAATGAAGACATAAAACTTCAGCACAAGGTGGATAACTTCTTATTTGCATATAGGAATGCAACACATATGGTTACAAACCAAACTCCCGCCATGATGTTCTACAATAGAAACCTAAGATGCCGGCTGGATTTGGTCAAGCCCAACATCCGAAGGGACGTGGAGAACCGGCAGTTTCAGGGCATGAATGAAAGGCCAACTAGGGCCTTCCAGATAGGCCAACCGGTTTTGGCCCGGGACTACCGTACCGAGAAATGGCAGCCTGGAACTATCTGCACACGACTAGGACCACTGATGTATACCGTGGACATCGGAGAAAGCATAATAAGGCGCCATGCTGACCAAATCATCAAGTCATCCGAAAAGGGACAACCTACACCACCACGCTATACATCTAACGATGAAGTAGAGATACCCATGTCTACCTCCGATCCGGTGATACTGGAACCCGATGAACCCGACACTGGCCTTCAAGCCGAATCAGCCTTGCCAGAAGAACCTACTACACCACCAGAAACTACTACACCCCCGAGGCGTTATCCGGACCGAGCCAGGAAGCCTCCTGAGAGACTAACTTATAATTAATTAATACAGCAATGTATATTATTTTGCATATAACATGTAATTAATAATTACTTAAAATATGATGTACTAGTTAGCTAGAAGGGGAGGAATTGTGGTGTATGTGCCTTTAAGAGCAATTGTGGTGTATGTGCCTTTAAGAGCCCCAGGTGTGCGCAATGCCGGTAATTGCCACTTGGGCTATATAAGCCTGTGTATTGTGTATATCCTTTAGAACCCCCCCCCCCCAGACTTGCTTAGTAAATACCTATGAACCAACTCCTGTCTTCAGTGTCTTTATCTACACACGGACACTACACACATCACTGCATAGGTTTTTGAGCACCCGAGCCGGGTGGAGAAATAAGTGCGGCCATTGAGAATAAGGTCGACAAGACAAAAGCTGGAAGAGTTGGTGGTCAGTGTCGTCAGAGCCATTGCAATTTTCCTGTCCGAGGGGTAAATACGCAGTTTTAACTTACTGACAGCCCGCTCACTAATGAAGCTGTCAGAGCTGCATGAGTTGATTAGTGCACTCAAAATGTGTCCATTTACCGAAACCTTCATGGCTGCATGGGACAGATTTTGGGGAAAAATAGCTGTGATGGGAGGAGGGGCAGTTTTACCCTTGACAGCTGTAACCTTAGTAGTGGTTCTTGGGGGAGGAGCAGTTTTATAGATTGCAGCTGTAACACGAGTAGTGGCTCTTGGGGGAGGAGCAGTTTTATAGATAGTAGCTGCAAAACTAACAGGGGCTCTCGACCAGTATACCGTATAAAAGTGGCCTTTCTTACTAACAGAAGTTCTTGACTGGCATAACTTAGAAAAGTGACCTTTCTTACTGCAATGATTGCAGACTGCGTTACGAGCAGGACAAAATTTCCTATAGTGGAATGCACCTCCACAGAAGAAACACTTCCTTCCAGGTTGCCAAGATGCCGCTAGGGCAGGGTTGTCATCAGTGAAGGCTTCTAGGGCAGGGTTGTCATCAGCCAGGTGGGAGTCATCATCAGTGAGGGCTTCCACCAGAGGCCTAATGAAGGAGTCACTAAAAGTGATAGCAGCAGCCCATGCACGTGGTGAGAGATAGGTGTCTGCATTCCTCTTTGCTAATTCCAGAGAGCATGCCTGGTCATAGGCAGCCTGTAACTTGAGGGTTTTATTCTCCAACGGATGCTGACATATGAAGGGAGACGCAATCCCATTAATAAAGGAATCACAAATTAACTCCTCCTGGTACTGCTCAGCTGTAACAGCTTTAAGATTACAATTCTTGCTGAGCCTGTGAAGTTTCTGAAGGAATTCGTCAAGTGATTCCCCGGGTTGTTGTTGAGTTGTGGCCAGTAGATACCGAGCAAAAATTTTGTTTGGGGACTTGACATATAGCTGCTGTAGTATTTGGATAGCGGCGTCATAGTCAACACAGTCTTCGATATAGTCAAACACATGAGGGGATACATAATTAGCAAGCATTTGTAACTTATTAGGAACATTCTCACCACACTCCTCAAGGATTTTGCTAAAGGTACGATACCAGTGTTTCCACACCTTAGCAGCTGTAAGTGAATTTGGGTCCAGGTCGAGATGGGCGGGTCTGAGTAGTTTCTCTGTGATGGATTGATTACTTCTTCTGAGTTCCCTTCTACGGTTTGAGTTGTAGCCGTCTGTTCCCAAGACCACTCAGAGCATGGAGCAGGTCAGTTGATTAAATTGATGTAAAAAGACTACTGAGCCCTTGGTTTGAGTATAAAACAAGGCTTTAATCAACTGTTTCACAACCATGAGATCACTAGTTCCTGGTCACAGACACATCCTGAGCAAGCTGGGCCCACGCCCGAGTAATTATACTCCTCGGACGGCACCACCAGCTGGCCGCCCAGTGTTACGTCATGAGTCATGATACGATTCATGACAGTGAGTGTGTGTGAGTGTGTGTGTGTGAGTGTGTGTGAGTGTGTGTGTTTGTGTGAGTGTGTGTGTCTGTGTGTGTGCGTGTGTGAGTGTGTGTGAGTGAGTGTGTGAGTGAGTGTGAGTGTGTGAGTGAGTGTGTGAGAGTGTGTGAGAGTGTGCGTGAGTGTGTGAGTGTGTGAGTGAGTGTGAGTGTGTGAATGAGTGTGTGAGTGTGTGAGAGTGTGTGACAGTGTGTGTGAGTGTGTGAGTGAGTGTGAGTGTGTGAGTGAATGTGTGAGTGAGTGTGAGTGTGTGTGAGTGTGTGAGTGAGTGTGAGAGTGTGTGTGAGTGTGTGAGTGAGTGTGAGTGAGTGTGAGTGTGTGAGTGAGTGTGTGAGTGTGTGAGTGTGTGAGAGTGTGTGTGAGTGTGTGAGTGAGTGTGAGTGAGCGTGAGTGTGTGAGTGAGTGTGAGTGTGACTGTGCGTGTGAGTGTGAGTGTGTGAGTGAGTGTGACTGTGAGTGTGTGTGTGTGTGTGTGAGTGAGTGTGAGTGTGTGAGTGAGTGAGTGTGAGAATGTGTGAGTGTGTGAGTGAGAGTGTGAGTGAGTGTGAGTGTGTGAGTGAATGTGTGCGTGAGTGAGTGTGAGTGTGTGAGTTAGTGTGTAAGTGAGTGTGAGTGAGTGTGAGTGTGTGAGTGAGTGTGTGAGTGTGAGAGTGTGTGAGAGTGTGTGTGAGTGTGTGAGTGAGTGTGAGTGTGTGAGTGAGTGTGTGAGTGAGTGTGTGAGTGAGTGTGAGTGAGTGTGAGTGAGTGTGAGTGTGTGAGTGAGTGTGTGAGTGAGTGTGAGTGTGTGAGTGAGTGTGTGAGAGTGTGTGAGAGTGTGTGTGAGTGTGTGAGTGAGTGTGAGTGAGTGTGAGTGTGTGAATGAGTGTGTGAGTGTGTGAGAGTGTGTGTGAGTGTGTGAGTGTGTGAGTGAGTGTGAGTGTGTGAGTGAGTGTGTGAGTGAGTGTGAGTGAGTGTGAGTGTGTGAGTGAGTGTGTGAGTGAGTGTGAGAGTGTGTGAGAGAGTGTGTGAGTGAGTGTGAGTGAGTGTGACTGTGAGTGAGTGTGACTGTGAGTGTGTGTGAGTTTGAGTGTGACTGTGAGTGTGTGTGAGTGACTGTGAGTGAGTGTGACTGTGAGTGAGTGTGAGTGAGTGTGACTGTGAGTGTGTGTGAGTTTGAGTGTGACTGTGAGTGAGTGTGAGTGAGTGAGAGCGTGTGTGAGTGTGAGCATGAGTGTGTGAGTGAGTGTGTGTGAGTGTGTGAGTGAGTGTGAGTGAGTGTGAGAGTGTGTGAGTGAGTGTGAGAGTGTGTGAGTGAGTGTGAGAGTGTGTGAGTGAGTGAGTGTGAGAGTGTGTGAGTGAGTGTGAGAGTGTGTGAGTGAGTGTGAGAGGGTGTGAGTGAGTGAGTGTGAGAGTGTGTGAGTGAGTGTGAGAGTGTGTGAGTGAGTGTGAGAGTGTGTGTGAGTGTGTGAGTGAGTGTGAGTGAGTGAGAGCATGTGTGAGTGTGAGTGAGTGTGTGAGCGAGTGAGTGTGAGAGTGTGAGTGAGTGTGTGAGTGAGTGTGAGTGAGTGTGAGTGTGTGAGTGAGTGTGTGAGTGAGTGTGAGTGAGTGTGAGTGTGTGAGTGAGTGTGTGAGTGAGTGTGAGTGAGTGTGTGAGTGAGTGTGTGAGTGAGTGTGAGTGTGTGAGTGAGTGTGTGAGAGTGTGTGAGAGTGTGCGTGAGTGTGTGAGTGTGTGAGTGAGTGTGAGTGTGTGAATGAGTGTGTGAGTGTGTGAGAGTGTGTGACAGTGTGTGTGAGTGTGTGAGTGAGTGTGAGTGTGTGAGTGAATGTGTGAGTGAGTGTGAGTGTGTGTGAGTGTGTGAGTGAGTGTGAGAGTGTGTGTGAGTGTGTGAGTGAGTGTGAGTGAGTGTGAGTGTGTGAGTGAGTGTGTGAGTGTGTGAGTGTGTGAGAGTGTGTGTGAGTGTGTGAGTGAGTGTGAGTGAGCGTGAGTGTGTGAGTGAGTGTGAGTGTGACTGTGCGTGTGAGTGTGAGTGTGTGAGTGAGTGTGACTGTGAGTGTGTGTGTGTGTGTGTGAGTGAGTGTGAGTGTGTGAGTGAGTGAGTGTGAGAATGTGTGAGTGTGTGAGTGAGAGTGTGAGTGAGTGTGAGTGTGTGAGTGAATGTGTGCGTGAGTGAGTGTGAGTGTGTGAGTTAGTGTGTAAGTGAGTGTGAGTGAGTGTGAGTGTGTGAGTGAGTGTGTGAGTGTGAGAGTGTGTGAGAGTGTGTGTGAGTGTGTGAGTGAGTGTGAGTGTGTGAGTGAGTGTGTGAGTGAGTGTGTGAGTGAGTGTGAGTGAGTGTGAGTGAGTGTGAGTGTGTGAGTGAGTGTGTGAGTGAGTGTGAGTGTGTGAGTGAGTG
>NC_140989.1:373018027-373035527 GCF_052327205.1 Somniosus microcephalus | reverse complement strand
TGTGTGAGTGTGTGTGAGTGTGTGAGTGAGTCTGTGAGTGAGTGTGAGAGTGAGTGTGTGAGTGAGTGTGTGAGTGTGTGAGTGTGAGTGAGTGTGTGTGTGTGTGTGTGAGTGTGTGTGAGTGTGTGAGTGAGAGTGAGTGTGTGAGTGAGTGTGAGTGTGTGAGTGAGTGTGAGTGTGAGTGTGTGTGTGTGTGTGAGTGAGTGTGACTGTGAGTGTGTGTGAATGTGTGAGTGAGTGTGTGAGTGAGTGTGAGTGTGAGTGAGTGTGTGAGTGACTGTGTGAGTGAGTGTGTGAGTGTGTGAGTGTGTGTGTGTGTGAGTGTGTGAGTGAGTGTGTGAGTGAGTGTGAGAGTGTGAGTGAGTGTGAGTGTGAGTGAGTGTGTGTGTGTGAGTGTGTGAGTGAGTGTGAGTGTGTGAGTGTGAGTGTGAGTGAGTGCGTGTGTGAGTGTGTGTGAGTGTGTGAGTGAGTGTGTGAGTGAGTGTGAGAGTGAGTGTGTGAGTGTGTGAGTGAGTGTGAGTGTGAGTGAGTGTGTGTGTGAGTGTGTGTGAGTGAGTGTGAGTGAGTGTGTGAGTGTGTGAGTGAGTGTGTGTGTGTGTGAGTGAGTGTGTGAGTGAGTGCGTGAGTGAGTGTGTGTGAGTGATGTAAAAAGACTACTGAGCACTTGGTTTGAGTATAAAACAAAGATTTAATCAACTGTTTCAAAACCATGAGATTTCTAGTTACATCACTAGTTCCTGGTTACAGAAACATCCTGAGTAAGCTGGGCCCACGCCCGAGTATTTATACTCCTTGGACAGCACCACAAGCTGGCCGCCCACTGTTACTTCATGAGTCATGATAAGATTCATGACATTCTTCCTGCCTGAAAGTTTTGGAAGTCCGACGACTT
Source organism: Somniosus microcephalus (assembly GCF_052327205.1). Lineage (NCBI taxonomy): Eukaryota > Metazoa > Chordata > Chondrichthyes > Squaliformes > Somniosidae > Somniosus > Somniosus microcephalus. Next base: position 373,034,635 of record NC_140989.1, on the reverse strand, counting down.
CCTTCTAGTGGATTAGGCGGACCACGAATAGGCGCAGTCCTTTAGATCTTCGCTTGTGGCTGGAAGGCACGTCTCCTCGGACTGTGTCTTGGTCCCTGGGTCGCTTGGTCCGTACTGGTAGATCAACGGGGCCCGTGTCGCCTTGATCGACCTACGGAAGACTGGGGAGATCGTGACTCCAGGTGCGAGTCCCCACAGGCGCAGAGCTGGCGTCATCTTGTTTGGTAGCTGACCAGCGTCCTGGCTTCGGGTGGCCATCCCATGGGGAGTGCTCGGCTCCCCGAGTTGATCCGGTGGAGTAGCCGGCAGATCCCTTGATGTCCCAGGTAGGGCGTCATCCTCAAAGGAGCGCAGAATGTCGGCATCATTACCATGGGTTCCTCTACCAGTTGGGTCCGTGGGACTGGTTGGACAGGGAGCCAGATCTCGGAGTGAAACGGTGGACTCCCGGCCATCAGGGTACCACACGTGTGCGTATGTGGGATTAACGTCCGTTAGTTCCACCTCGTCGACGTGGGGATCGTTTTTGGAAGATCGGACGAATCTTCGGAGCAGCACGGGGCCGGGAGCTGCCAACCATGATGGTAGGGACGTCCCATGAGTGGAGCGACGCTGGAACCTGAAGAATCGCTCATGAGGAGTGACATTGGTGGATGTAGAAAGGAGAGACCTGATGGAATGCAACACGTCAGGGAGCATAGTTTCCCACTGCTGGTCTGGTAGGTTGCGTGACCTCAGTGCAAGACGAACAGCGTTCCAAATGATAGCGTTGTATCTCTCAACCTGTCCATTACCGATGGGATGATACAATGTCGTTTTACTTGTGGCGATTCCCTGTTGGGAAAGATAACTTTTGAGTTTGCTTGACATGAAGGAGGGACCCCGATCAGAGTGGATGAAATTGACCATACCGCAAAGGGAAAAGACTTGATCGAGGCATTTGATCATTGTGGAAGTAAGCATATTGGGACAGGGGAAAGCAAAGGGAAAGCATGAATATTCGTCCACCTAGTAAGCAACTAGGTGTTTCGCGTTGAGGAAGACAATGGCCCTTTAAAGTCAATGCTGAGTCGCTGCATAGGCTGTGTAGCATTTATGAGCGAGCCATCCGATGGACGGAAGAATTGCGGTTTTAATTCTACAGGTGGAGCATGTTCTTTTCACATCTTCCGTAGAAAATGAGAGATTTTTAGATCGCACAAAGTGCAACATACGGGTAACGCCAGGATGGCATAAGTCAGTATGAAGATCCGCAAGAGTCAAAGTTGACATAGAAGAGCAGAATGCACGCGTGAGGGTATCCGGGACCACATTCTCTTTACTGGGTCGATAATGTATGGTGTAGCCAAAGGCGGCCAATTCCATCCTCCAGAGCTGTATTTTGTTATTCTTGATCTTAGTGCGTTTCCGGTTATCCAGCATAAATGCCACGGAGCGCTGATCGGTTATAAGCGTGAAATGGCAATGAGCGAGAAAATAACTCCATTTACGTACTGCTTCGATGATAGCCGTAGCCTCCTTCTCGGCAGGAGGATAATGGAGCTCGCTACCCTGCAAAGTTCTGGACAGAAATGCAACGGGTCGACCACCTTGATTCAAGGTAGCCGAGATCGCCACATCCGATGCATCGCACTTGACCACGAAAGGAAGATTTTCATCGATGGAATGAAGCGTGGCTTTTTCCAGTTGTCGCTTGAGGAGGTTGAAAGCTGAAATAGCCTTTGCCTCCAACGGAAATGACTTCGCGTGAAGCAGGGGCTGGATCTTGTCGGAGAAGTGGGGTATCCACTTCGCATAATAGGCGAATATGCCGAGTGCCTGACGAAGAGAGCCGAGATTCGTAGGGGGAGGGAGCTCCTGAAGCGGATGAAGTCGCTCCGGATCCAGTTTGATGATACCGTTGCCCACCCAGTAGCCAAGGATGTTGACTGATGGTACTGATTTCACAGATTTGGACTCATTTAAGGTTAAGTTGCAATGACGGAGAATGTCAAGAAATTTCTGGAGGTTGGCATTATGCTCCTTCTGGTCATGACCAGCAATGGTGATATTATCCAGATATGGAAAAGTGTCCGTTAAGTTCTCCTGTTTGACTAGGCTATCCATTGCCCGTTGAAAGATGGCCACCCCATTGGTGACCCCAAATGGAAGGTGACAAAACTGGTAAAGCCGACCATTGGCCTCAAAGGCCGTATACTTTTTGTCAGAGTCCTTTAACGGTACTTGATGGTATGCGCTCTTTAAATCAAAAGTTGAAAATACCTTGTAGTTGGCAAGGTTATTGACCATGTCATCGATGTGTGGCAGTGGCTAGGCATCCAGGTCGGTATACTGATTAATAGTTTGCGAGTAATCGATGCAAAGACATTTCTTGTGTTGCTTCAGAGGATTTTTAACAACGATGACTTGAGCCCGCCAGGAAGATGAACATGGCTCAATGATACCATCAGCTAGAAGGCGAGAGATTTCTGCCTCGATAAAGGATCGATCATCTTGGCTGAAACATCGTGATTTAGTGACTATGGGCTTACAGTGGGGGGAAAGATTGGCAAACAAGGAGGGCTCGTCGAGCGAAGCCGCCGAAAGCACACAAAACGGTACTTTGGAAATAGTAAGCTCCGGCTTTGACCCTCCAAACTCGAAAATGAGTCTTTTTTGTTGTTTCTGGAAATCCTGTCCCAGGAGCACATTGTGGTGTATGTGCCTTTAAGAGCAATTGTGGTGTATGTGCCTTTAAGAGCCCCAGGTGTGCGTAATGCCGGTAATTGCCACTTGGGCTATATAAGCCTGTGTATTGTGTATATCCTTTAGAACCCCCCCCCCCAGACTTGCTTAGTAAATACCTATGAACCAACTCCTGTCTTCAGTGTCTTTATCTACACACGGACACTACAGTGGCGACGAAGTGGAAACGGACTTATCTGCAATTCGGCAGCACCTCAAGGACATCGATTCCTCCAGCGTCCAGAAGACTCAAGGAAGTAATAGAAACTGTGGTTTCACCAGCTGGCCAAGCTGGTGGCAGGTACTGCGCTAATCCTTCCTGGGCGTCAGGCTGGGGCTCCAGCGGTGGGCTCTACAGCTGAGACAGGCAGCGAAATCGGAGGCAAGCAATAACGGACTGGGAGGGTGCACTCGGGAGACGGCCGGCGCGGCAAGCAGGTCAACGTTTAGACCTCCATCGGGAACGAGTCTCCAACAGTGAATAAACGGAAACCACAGTAAAACAGCGTTGTTATCGGTAGCAGCGGCGAGAAAGCGCAGGAAGCGCCATATCGTTGCTACAGGGAAAAAAAAAAAGCGCGGGAAGCGCCATATCTTTTTTGAAATGCCTAAGTCTGGCAATATTGATGCTTTTGATAATGAAACAGAGCCTAACTTTGGCAATATTGATGTTTTTGATAACAAGATAGAGGATTGGACCACATATGTAGAAAGAGTGGAGGTGTTTTGCACCGCAAATGGAATAGAAGATGAAAAAAAAGCTTCAGTGCTTCTGGATCTAATGGACGCAGAAACATACAAGCTGTTACGCAACTTAATCACTCCAGCCGAACCGATGGACAAGAATTTTGAGGAGATTGTTGATACCCTACACTGCCAATTCGAGGCAGGACTGGCAGATTCTCTGCAAGACAAATTCATCTGCGATCCCCTAAGTGTAGAAACACAAAAAAAGGTATCTTCTGGAAAAGATTTAACACTGGACAAGGCTTTCAGTGCAATAGGAGCGGCAAAGATACAGCAAAGGCCACAGGACTTCGGCACCCATGAAATGACACGGGGTTTCAAGAGATGTTATCGCTGCGGCAGATCCAACCATGACCAGAGGGATTGCTGGTTCAAAGAAAAAGCATGCAGGCGATGCGGAAAGATGGGACACATTCCACGTGTATGCCGATCTGAAAATAAAAAATCCACTAACAGGAAAAGAATCAATAGGAAAAGCACAGAAAGGTACAAATGATGACGGACAGTAGCTCCAAAGACCAGAAGAGCGATAGCGACTCCGGGAACAAGAGACTAAGTTCTCTCAAATTACATAATGTAATTGCCAATGAAGATTACCAGACCATTTGGGTTACCCTCATAATAGCAGGGTCCCCAGTTAAAATGGAGCTAGATACAAGATCAGCTCTAACCGTAATAAATCGACGAGATTACGAGAGGCTATTTTCGCATATACCTCTAAAAGACACATCCATTATCTTAAAAACATATACGGGGCAGAAAGTATACCCCAAAGGAAAAATAAAGGTGCCTGTGGTATACAACGGCAAAGAAATACAAAAGTTGTATTTATACATTCTACAAGATGGTGGTCCACCGTTGTTGGGATGTGAATGGATGAGGAAGATACGTTTAGGCTGGCACTCCATTCAGGCACTGACGGTGACCAGTAAGGAAAAAAACAATGATGACATCATACCTGAACGATTAAAAGACATCTTGGCCAACGCCAAAGAAGTGTTTCAAGAGAAACTAGGAACCTTGAAAGGCATCACTGCCTCAATAAAAGTGGAAGATGCAGCAATTCCAAAAATTTTTAAGGCAAGACCGGTGCCATACGCAATACGCCCGGCAGTCGAGGCAGAGCTGGAGAATTTGGAAAAGGCAGGCGTATTATCCAAAATAGATTGGAGTGAATGGGCAACACCCATCGTTCCAGTCATGAAAAAAGCATTGAAAAATAACTCTGAGGAACAGAGAAAAATTCGCATCTGTAGGGACTTTAAGGTGACTGTAAACCCGGTCCTTCACACGGTACAGTATCCTCTTCCGAGGATAGAAGATATTTTCGCCTCACTATCCGGAGGAAAACGTTTCACAAAAATTGACTTGGCACAGGCATATCTACAGATGGAGGTTGAGGTGACCTCTAAAATGTATCTCACAATAAACACACACAAAGGCCTGTACCAGTACAATCGACTGGTTTTTGGAATAGCATCAGCTCCAGCTATCTGGCAAAGAGCTATGGAGCAAGTCCTGCAAGGGATTCCGGGGACTCAGTGCTACCTAGACGACATCCTTATAACAGGAGAAAACGACAACAAGCACCTTGCCAATTTGGAGCAGGTGCTCACTAGGCTGAAAGAACGGGGCCTACGAGCAAATCGCCCCAAGTGCGAATTTTTCCAAAATCAGATATCATATTGTGGCCACATAATTAATAAGGAAGGGTTGCATAAGTCACCTGAAAAAATTGAAGCAGTTATAAAAGCCCCAGCTGTTAAGTCTGTGAATTATTTAGTTAATTAAGACACAGACTAATGAGTAACAATGAAAACAGGTCTTTACTGGTTGGAGGTAGGGACTATACGTAGGTCTTTACTTCATGCCCACAGGCGGGAACTGAGGGGAGATCAGTACCCACAGTACTATTTATACCCCTATGGCCAGGAGTGGTACTGCGTATCACTACGCCCTACAAGTAGTGCAGTCCTGTCCATAGGTTTAAAGTAGCACACATATTACATACACAACATTCCTCCCTTCTTAGCTTTACAGTCATCTCCCCATTTAACATAATGTAATAACATATATACATATATAACTTCAGGTTTACATAACAGAATAACATAGATACATAGATAACTTCATGTCAAAACAGATCACAGACTCAGTCTCTGCGGAAAACAGTTCACAGATTCAATCTCTGCGGAAAATAGTTCACAGATTCAGTCTCTGTGGTGTAGTCGGTTCACGTTGCTGGAGTGACTCATTCAATAGTCCTTCCATGGATTTAACAGCTTGAACTTCCGAACTGATTTGGCTCCGTTCGGAGGGACCACGTGTGTGATCTGGTAGGGGTGATAATGGTTCAGATGGTTATCATCTTCTGCTTCGTCTTTTCCTTTTCTGCTTCTTAGAGACTCTCTGGGCTCCCCTGTCAGCTGCCAGCTGTAGCGCCACCATCTCTCTATGTTCCTTAGACTTTAAGTGATTCATCCTGATTTCTGCACTTTGGGAGTTTTCATCACAAGCTGGGCAGACCAGGTCACTATAATATTCAGTGTCACTCAATAGGTCATGGTAATATTCGGTGTCGTCCTGATCTAGGCCAGCGAGAGGGTCTTCTATTTCCTCCATACCCAGCTGGGCGTTAGCCAGCTTTTGTTCCAAGTCCAGACATCTTTCCTGAAGAGACTTCTTCATGCGTACCTCTTCATCCAGCTTTTTCTGGGCTTTCAGCAAGTCGTTTACTAATGACCTCATTTGAGATTTTACTACTTCAACTTCTTTTGGAGATTGATTGATCGGACTATTCAATCCCTCTACCGGAGCAGCTGTTTCAGCGGTCTGTTGTTCTACGTTGACGTGAGTCAGTGTACTTTTGGCATCCAAGGGCTGCTCTGTTGCAGTCATCTCAGTCTGTGTTGCCACCTCAGCTCTTCCATTAACCTTTGAGAGCTCCAAACCCCTTTCGTTTGAATATTGAAGTTCATGTTCAAGTTTTTCCCATTTCAGAGTCCTGTCCTTCAGCATATGCAGGAGTTGGCTGACCGTTAACTCCTCTGACATCAGACGTTTTGTGTGCTCCTGCTCCATTTGCTCCAGCAGCTGCTTCTGTTGTCTTTCCAGATGTTCCCACTCTATATCAAAGAACTCTTTCGTCGCATTCATCTCTTGCTCAAAACGGCGAATCATTTGTTCTAATTGCTGTTGCAGTTTGAAATGGAGTTGAGTTCGAGCCCGGTGTCCCTCAGAAATGTGCATGTCAGTAGACTGGACAGACTCAGAATTCTCTATCTCAGTGGAATTCTGTGCTGAAACTTTGTCTTTTGCACACGGGTTGGTCATACCATCATCTGTTCCAGAGTCTGGGTTGATTATGTTCACCGAGTTCTCACTCGTTATTGTTTGTAGGAAATGCCAGTCGATATTCATTTTCCTAATCCACTCCCGTCCTAGTAGTGGAGGACCTCCTTCAGATAGCACATATAAGTCCATTATTTGACTTTCTTCGCCCTTGTGGACCACTGTGACCTCAATTTTCCCGATGGGGTACACTCTTTGCCCCGTGTATGTTTTCAATATGAGCTCTGTATCCTGTAGGGGAATATGTTGGAATAACCTTCCATAATCTTTCTTATTTATGACCGTCAATGCCGATCCAGTGTCCAATTCCAGTTTTACTTGGACTCCTTCTATCTGAAGAGTGACCCAAATTGTCTGGAGGTCTGCACCCTTACCAACGTTGAGTACCCTTAAGCTAGCCAGCTCAATACTGCTTAAGCCAGCCAGTTCATTACTGCTAGCGTCTGAATCGGACTCCTGTTCGGCCAACTTGTGTACTTTTGCGTATTTTCCTTGCGGTGACTTCTTGTTGCTGGTCTTCTTCCCTGACCTGCATACTCTAGCTATGTGTCCAAGCCTACCACAAGTTCTACATTCTTGGTTTTTAAACCAACACTGGTTCTGATCATGCGTTGTCTTTCCACAACGATAACATTTGCCAGAACTCACACCCAATTTGTGTGCACTGAGCTCCGGTGACCGTAGCTGCATTACTGCCGTGCCTCTCGCTGCGGCTTCGTGTGCTGCTGCCATAGCGACCGCCTTCTCAAGCGTCAGCTCATTCTCCTCGAGCAGTCGCTTTTGTGTATCCTGTTTAAATAAACCACACACAAATTTGTCTCGTAGTGCATCTGTCAGTCCCGTTCCAAACTGGCAATATTTCGCTAATTTACGCAATTCCAGCAAATATTCAGCATTGCTTTCATGCTGTAGCTGCCTTCTGTCGTAAAATTTAAATCGTTCCGCTAGCATCAGCGGCGTGGGGTTTAGATGATCTTTCAGGACAGTAACAATCTCACCGAACGTCTTATCCGCCGGTTTATCTGGTGATAACAGGTGTTTCAATTGCCCGTATGTCTTCGCACCCATTAAATTTAATAATGTTAGAGCTTTATCTTGGTCACGAATTTTATTGGCCTTACAATAATTTTTTACTCTTTCAACATATATGGCCCAATCTTCGAGGTCACTATCAAAGGTGCTAATATTCCCGTGTTTAGGCATTGTAGATTTGCAATTTCTCAGATTTTCTTTTCTTTACTTGTTATCAAAGATGGCGGCTTCCCGCTCTTGCCGTCGTCCTCCGCCCACAAAATGGCGGTTTTCCCGCGCTTGGCGTTCTTCACCCATCCCCCAACGCCGTCTCCCTTCAGCCCCCGAGTGCGGCCCTTATCTTCGCTGCGATCGCCCGAGTGCGGCCCTTATCAGCGGATGCGATCGATGGCCCGGCTGCGCCTCGCACTTGAAAGCGGCCCGGCCCTTATCAGTGCTTGCGATCGATGGCCCGGCTGCGCCTCGCACTCCAAAGCCCTTATCTCCCGATCGCGATCGATGGCCCGCGCTGTGCACCGCGGCTCTCGCGCCTTCAATTTCTGCAGCCGCTGCCCTTTCAGCCCGAGTGCGGCCCTTATCGGTGGTTGCGATCGATGGCCCGGCTGCGCCCCTCACTTCAAAGCGGCCCGGCCCTTATCTGCCGATCGCTATCGCCCTGTACCTCTGTCTTCCCCAGCCCTGTCTTCTACTCCGGTTCACAAGCTGATGGAGGCTTCAGGGTCCTAATGCCTGTCGCTTCCAGTGGGGTGGTGTGGTTTGAAACCTCTCTTCAACCGCCGTGGAATAACTGCCGCAGGGTAAGAACCTGACTCGTCGCCAGTGTTAAGTCTGTGAATTATTTAGTTAATTAAGACACAGACTAATGAGTAACAATGAAAACAGGTCTTTACTGGTTGGAGGTAGGGACTATACGTAGGTCTTTACTTCATGCCCACAGGCGGGAACTGAGGGGAGATCAGTACCCACAGTACTATTTATACCCCTATGGCCAGGAGTGGTACTGTGTATCACTACGCCCTACAAGTAGTGCAGTCCTGTCCATAGGTTTAAAGTAGCACACATATTACATACACAACACCAGCACCTGAAAATGTTTCACAATTGAGGTCATTCCTGGGATTAATAAATTACTATCATAAATTTTTACCAAACTTATCAACTATTCTACACCCTCTTAATGATCTTCTACACATAGGAGTGATTTGGAAATGGAACGAAGACTGTAAACGTGCCTTCCATAAATGTAAAGACTTAATCACATCCGAGAAAGTTTTGGCTCATTACAACCCATCACTACCAATCAGACTGGCATGCGATGCATCCCCTTATGGCATAGGAGCGGTATTGTCCCATAGATTCCCTGATGGCTCGGAACGACCGATAGCTTTTGCGTCACGCTCATTGAACTCAGCTGAGCGTAACTATTCCCAGATAGACAGGGAAGCACTCAGCCTGGTATGGGGAGTGAAGAAGTTCAACCATTACCTACACGGACAAAAATTTACCTTGCTGACTGACCATCAACCCCTCATCTCCATATTCAACCCTAAGAAAGGTGTCCCCATTATGACGGCACAAAGACTACAGAGGTGGTCCCTTTTTCTAGGGGCACACCAATACAACATTGAATACAAAGGGCCAAAACAGCATGGGAATGCTGACGGTTTATCGCGCCTGCCATTGCCAACGATAGAAGAGGCACCTACAGTAGACCCAGTAGAGATATTCCACTCTACCATAGTGGAATGTCTACCGGTGACAAATTCTGCCATTGAAAGGGAGACAAGAAATGACCCTACTCTCTCACGGGTCTACGATTTAACAGTGAAGGGATGGCCAGCACATGGCGAACCACTGTTGCCAGCATTCTCGCAAAGAAGAGAACAGCTGTCAGTGTGCCGAGGAACCTTGATGTGTGGATCCAGAGTGGTGATTCCACCCAAACTCCAGGATAAAGTGCTAAAGGAGCTTCACGAGGGGCATCTGGGTGGAGTGAAAATGAAGAACCTAGCTAGGGCGTTTGTATGGTGGCCAGGTATCGATGGAGACATCGAAGACATGACCAAGAGCTGCCTAGGATGCCAGAAGGTCCAAAATGCTCCGCCACAGGCCCCTCTACATCCATGGGAGTGGCCCTCATCTCCCTGGCAAAGGGTGCACATCGACTTTGCTGGTCCATTTATGGACTCAATGTTCTTAATCGCAGTTGATGCACACTCCAAGTGGCCGGAGGTAATAAAGATGTCCTCCACCACCACGGAAAAAACTATCACAGTATTAAGGACCATATTTGCCAGGAATGGGCTGCCGGAACAGATATGTTCTGATAATGGACCGCAATTTGTGTCCGAAGAATTCAGAAAGTTCTTAAAGAACAATGGGGTAAAGCACTACACGTCCGCCCCATACCATCCCGCCACCAATGGATTGGCTGAAAGGTTTGTCCAGACCTTTAAGAAGGCCATAAAGGCCATGGGTAATGAAGACATAAAACTTCAGCACAAGGTGGATAACTTCTTATTTGCATATAGGAATGCAACACATATGGTTACAAACCAAACTCCCGCCATGATGTTCTACAATAGAAACCTAAGATGCCGGCTGGATTTGGTCAAGCCCAACATCCGAAGGGACGTGGAGAACCGGCAGTTTCAGGGCATGAATGAAAGGCCAACTAGGGCCTTCCAGATAGGCCAACCGGTTTTGGCCCGGGACTACCGTACCGAGAAATGGCAGCCTGGAACTATCTGCACACGACTAGGACCACTGATGTATACCGTGGACATCGGAGAAAGCATAATAAGGCGCCATGCTGACCAAATCATCAAGTCATCCGAAAAGGGACAACCTACACCACCACGCTATACATCTAACGATGAAGTAGAGATACCCATGTCTACCTCCGATCCGGTGATACTGGAACCCGATGAACCCGACACTGGCCTTCAAGCCGAATCAGCCTTGCCAGAAGAACCTACTACACCACCAGAAACTACTACACCCCCGAGGCGTTATCCGGACCGAGCCAGGAAGCCTCCTGAGAGACTAACTTATAATTAATTAATACAGCAATGTATATTATTTTGCATATAACATGTAATTAATAATTACTTAAAATATGATGTACTAGTTAGCTAGAAGGGGAGGAATTGTGGTGTATGTGCCTTTAAGAGCAATTGTGGTGTATGTGCCTTTAAGAGCCCCAGGTGTGCGCAATGCCGGTAATTGCCACTTGGGCTATATAAGCCTGTGTATTGTGTATATCCTTTAGAACCCCCCCCCCCAGACTTGCTTAGTAAATACCTATGAACCAACTCCTGTCTTCAGTGTCTTTATCTACACACGGACACTACACACATCACTGCATAGGTTTTTGAGCACCCGAGCCGGGTGGAGAAATAAGTGCGGCCATTGAGAATAAGGTCGACAAGACAAAAGCTGGAAGAGTTGGTGGTCAGTGTCGTCAGAGCCATTGCAATTTTCCTGTCCGAGGGGTAAATACGCAGTTTTAACTTACTGACAGCCCGCTCACTAATGAAGCTGTCAGAGCTGCATGAGTTGATTAGTGCACTCAAAATGTGTCCATTTACCGAAACCTTCATGGCTGCATGGGACAGATTTTGGGGAAAAATAGCTGTGATGGGAGGAGGGGCAGTTTTACCCTTGACAGCTGTAACCTTAGTAGTGGTTCTTGGGGGAGGAGCAGTTTTATAGATTGCAGCTGTAACACGAGTAGTGGCTCTTGGGGGAGGAGCAGTTTTATAGATAGTAGCTGCAAAACTAACAGGGGCTCTCGACCAGTATACCGTATAAAAGTGGCCTTTCTTACTAACAGAAGTTCTTGACTGGCATAACTTAGAAAAGTGACCTTTCTTACTGCAATGATTGCAGACTGCGTTACGAGCAGGACAAAATTTCCTATAGTGGAATGCACCTCCACAGAAGAAACACTTCCTTCCAGGTTGCCAAGATGCCGCTAGGGCAGGGTTGTCATCAGTGAAGGCTTCTAGGGCAGGGTTGTCATCAGCCAGGTGGGAGTCATCATCAGTGAGGGCTTCCACCAGAGGCCTAATGAAGGAGTCACTAAAAGTGATAGCAGCAGCCCATGCACGTGGTGAGAGATAGGTGTCTGCATTCCTCTTTGCTAATTCCAGAGAGCATGCCTGGTCATAGGCAGCCTGTAACTTGAGGGTTTTATTCTCCAACGGATGCTGACATATGAAGGGAGACGCAATCCCATTAATAAAGGAATCACAAATTAACTCCTCCTGGTACTGCTCAGCTGTAACAGCTTTAAGATTACAATTCTTGCTGAGCCTGTGAAGTTTCTGAAGGAATTCGTCAAGTGATTCCCCGGGTTGTTGTTGAGTTGTGGCCAGTAGATACCGAGCAAAAATTTTGTTTGGGGACTTGACATATAGCTGCTGTAGTATTTGGATAGCGGCGTCATAGTCAACACAGTCTTCGATATAGTCAAACACATGAGGGGATACATAATTAGCAAGCATTTGTAACTTATTAGGAACATTCTCACCACACTCCTCAAGGATTTTGCTAAAGGTACGATACCAGTGTTTCCACACCTTAGCAGCTGTAAGTGAATTTGGGTCCAGGTCGAGATGGGCGGGTCTGAGTAGTTTCTCTGTGATGGATTGATTACTTCTTCTGAGTTCCCTTCTACGGTTTGAGTTGTAGCCGTCTGTTCCCAAGACCACTCAGAGCATGGAGCAGGTCAGTTGATTAAATTGATGTAAAAAGACTACTGAGCCCTTGGTTTGAGTATAAAACAAGGCTTTAATCAACTGTTTCACAACCATGAGATCACTAGTTCCTGGTCACAGACACATCCTGAGCAAGCTGGGCCCACGCCCGAGTAATTATACTCCTCGGACGGCACCACCAGCTGGCCGCCCAGTGTTACGTCATGAGTCATGATACGATTCATGACAGTGAGTGTGTGTGAGTGTGTGTGTGTGAGTGTGTGTGAGTGTGTGTGTTTGTGTGAGTGTGTGTGTCTGTGTGTGTGCGTGTGTGAGTGTGTGTGAGTGAGTGTGTGAGTGAGTGTGAGTGTGTGAGTGAGTGTGTGAGAGTGTGTGAGAGTGTGCGTGAGTGTGTGAGTGTGTGAGTGAGTGTGAGTGTGTGAATGAGTGTGTGAGTGTGTGAGAGTGTGTGACAGTGTGTGTGAGTGTGTGAGTGAGTGTGAGTGTGTGAGTGAATGTGTGAGTGAGTGTGAGTGTGTGTGAGTGTGTGAGTGAGTGTGAGAGTGTGTGTGAGTGTGTGAGTGAGTGTGAGTGAGTGTGAGTGTGTGAGTGAGTGTGTGAGTGTGTGAGTGTGTGAGAGTGTGTGTGAGTGTGTGAGTGAGTGTGAGTGAGCGTGAGTGTGTGAGTGAGTGTGAGTGTGACTGTGCGTGTGAGTGTGAGTGTGTGAGTGAGTGTGACTGTGAGTGTGTGTGTGTGTGTGTGAGTGAGTGTGAGTGTGTGAGTGAGTGAGTGTGAGAATGTGTGAGTGTGTGAGTGAGAGTGTGAGTGAGTGTGAGTGTGTGAGTGAATGTGTGCGTGAGTGAGTGTGAGTGTGTGAGTTAGTGTGTAAGTGAGTGTGAGTGAGTGTGAGTGTGTGAGTGAGTGTGTGAGTGTGAGAGTGTGTGAGAGTGTGTGTGAGTGTGTGAGTGAGTGTGAGTGTGTGAGTGAGTGTGTGAGTGAGTGTGTGAGTGAGTGTGAGTGAGTGTGAGTGAGTGTGAGTGTGTGAGTGAGTGTGTGAGTGAGTGTGAGTGTGTGAGTGAGTGTGTGAGAGTGTGTGAGAGTGTGTGTGAGTGTGTGAGTGAGTGTGAGTGAGTGTGAGTGTGTGAATGAGTGTGTGAGTGTGTGAGAGTGTGTGTGAGTGTGTGAGTGTGTGAGTGAGTGTGAGTGTGTGAGTGAGTGTGTGAGTGAGTGTGAGTGAGTGTGAGTGTGTGAGTGAGTGTGTGAGTGAGTGTGAGAGTGTGTGAGAGAGTGTGTGAGTGAGTGTGAGTGAGTGTGACTGTGAGTGAGTGTGACTGTGAGTGTGTGTGAGTTTGAGTGTGACTGTGAGTGTGTGTGAGTGACTGTGAGTGAGTGTGACTGTGAGTGAGTGTGAGTGAGTGTGACTGTGAGTGTGTGTGAGTTTGAGTGTGACTGTGAGTGAGTGTGAGTGAGTGAGAGCGTGTGTGAGTGTGAGCATGAGTGTGTGAGTGAGTGTGTGTGAGTGTGTGAGTGAGTGTGAGTGAGTGTGAGAGTGTGTGAGTGAGTGTGAGAGTGTGTGAGTGAGTGTGAGAGTGTGTGAGTGAGTGAGTGTGAGAGTGTGTGAGTGAGTGTGAGAGTGTGTGAGTGAGTGTGAGAGGGTGTGAGTGAGTGAGTGTGAGAGTGTGTGAGTGAGTGTGAGAGTGTGTGAGTGAGTGTGAGAGTGTGTGTGAGTGTGTGAGTGAGTGTGAGTGAGTGAGAGCATGTGTGAGTGTGAGTGAGTGTGTGAGCGAGTGAGTGTGAGAGTGTGAGTGAGTGTGTGAGTGAGTGTGAGTGAGTGTGAGTGTGTGAGTGAGTGTGTGAGTGAGTGTGAGTGAGTGTGAGTGTGTGAGTGAGTGTGTGAGTGAGTGTGAGTGAGTGTGTGAGTGAGTGTGTGAGTGAGTGTGAGTGTGTGAGTGAGTGTGTGAGAGTGTGTGAGAGTGTGCGTGAGTGTGTGAGTGTGTGAGTGAGTGTGAGTGTGTGAATGAGTGTGTGAGTGTGTGAGAGTGTGTGACAGTGTGTGTGAGTGTGTGAGTGAGTGTGAGTGTGTGAGTGAATGTGTGAGTGAGTGTGAGTGTGTGTGAGTGTGTGAGTGAGTGTGAGAGTGTGTGTGAGTGTGTGAGTGAGTGTGAGTGAGTGTGAGTGTGTGAGTGAGTGTGTGAGTGTGTGAGTGTGTGAGAGTGTGTGTGAGTGTGTGAGTGAGTGTGAGTGAGCGTGAGTGTGTGAGTGAGTGTGAGTGTGACTGTGCGTGTGAGTGTGAGTGTGTGAGTGAGTGTGACTGTGAGTGTGTGTGTGTGTGTGTGAGTGAGTGTGAGTGTGTGAGTGAGTGAGTGTGAGAATGTGTGAGTGTGTGAGTGAGAGTGTGAGTGAGTGTGAGTGTGTGAGTGAATGTGTGCGTGAGTGAGTGTGAGTGTGTGAGTTAGTGTGTAAGTGAGTGTGAGTGAGTGTGAGTGTGTGAGTGAGTGTGTGAGTGTGAGAGTGTGTGAGAGTGTGTGTGAGTGTGTGAGTGAGTGTGAGTGTGTGAGTGAGTGTGTGAGTGAGTGTGTGAGTGAGTGTGAGTGAGTGTGAGTGAGTGTGAGTGTGTGAGTGAGTGTGTGAGTGAGTGTGAGTGTGTGAGTGAGTGTGTGAGAGTGTGTGAGAGTGTGTGTGAGTGTGTGAGTGAGTGTGAGTGAGTGTGAGTGTGTGAATGAGTGTGTGAGTGTGTGAGAGTGTGTGAGAGTGTGTGTGAGTGTGTGAGTGTGTGAGTGAGTGTGAGTGTGTGAGTGAGTGTGTGAGTGAGTGTGAGTGAGTGTGAGTGTGTGAGTGAGTGTGTGAGTGAGTGTGAGAGTGTGTGAGAGAGTGTGTGAGTGAGTGTGAGTGAGTGTGACTGTGAGTGAGTGTGACTGTGAGTGTGTGAGTTTGAGTGTGACTGTGAGTGTGTGTGAGTGAGTGTGAGTGAGTGTGACTGTGAGTGAGTGTGAGTGAGTGTGACTGTGAGTGTGTGTGAGTTTGAGTGTGACTGTGAGTGAGTGTGAGTGAGTGAGAGCGTGTGTGAGTGTGAGCATGAGTGTGTGAGTGAGTGTGTGTGTGTGAGTGTGTGAGTGAGTGTGAGTGAGTGAGAGTGTGTGTGAGCATGAGTGTGTGAGTGAGTGTGAGTGAGTGAGAGCGTGTGTGAGTGAGGGAGTGTGAGAGTGTGTGAGTGAGTGTGAGAGTGTGTGAGTGAGTGTGAGAGTGTGTGAGTGAGTGTGTGAGTGAGTGTGAGTGAGTGAGAGCGTGTGTGAGTGTGAGCATGAGTGTGTGAGTGAGTGTGAGTGAGTGAGAGTGTGTGTGAGTGAGTGAGTGTGAGAGTGTGAGAGAATGTGTGTGTGAGTGAGTGTGAGTGTGTGAGTGAGTGTGTAAGTGAGTGTGAGTGAGTGTGAGTGTGTGAGTGAGTGTGTGAGTGTGAGAGTGTGTGAGAGTGTGTGTGAGTGTGTGAGTGAGTGTGAGTGTGTGAGTGAGTGTGTGAGTGTGTGAGAGTGTGTGAGTGTGTGAGTGAGTGTGTGAGTGAGTGTGTGAGTGAGTGTGTGAGTGAGTGAGTGTGAGTGTGTGAGTGAGTGTGTGAGTGAGTGTGTGAGTGTGTGAGAGTGTGTGAGAGTGTGTGTGAGTGTGTGAGTGAGTGTGAGTGAGTGTGAGTGTGTGAATGAGTGTGTGAGTGTGTGAGAGTGTGTGAGAGTGTGTGTGAGTGTGTGAGTGTGTGAGTGAGTGTGAGTGTGTGAGTGAGTGTGTGAGTGAGTGTGAGTGAGTGTGAGTGTGTGAGTGAGTGTGTGAGTGAGTGTGAGAGTGTGTGAGTGAGTGTGAGTGAGTGTGAGTGTGTGAGTGAGTGTGTGAGTGTGTGAGAGTGTGTGTGAGTGTGTGAGTGAGTGTGAGTGTGTGTGAGTGTGAGTGTGACTGTGCGTGTGAGTGTGAGTGTGTGAGTGAGTGTGAGTGTGACTGTGAGTGTGTGTGTGTGAGAGTGAGTGTGTGAGTGAGTGTGAGTGAGTGAGTGTGAGAGTGTGTGAGTGAG
>NC_140989.1:372992240-373017527 GCF_052327205.1 Somniosus microcephalus | reverse complement strand
ATTATACCACGTGTGAGTGAATATTATACCACGTGTGAGTGAATATTATACCACGTGTGATTGAATATTATACCACGTGTGAGTGAATATTATACCGCGTGTGAGTGAATATTATACCACGTGTGAGTGAATATTATACCACGTGTCAGTGAATATTATACCACGTGTGAGTGAATATTATACCACGTGTGATTGAATATTATACCACGTGTGAGTGAATATTATACCGCGTGTGAGTGAATATTATACCACGTGTGAGGGAATATTATACCACGTGTGAGTGAATATTATACCACGTGTGAGTGAATATTATACCACGTGTGAGTGAATATTATACCACGTGTGAGGGAATATTATACCACGTGTGAGTGAATATCATATCACGTGTGAGTGAATATTATACCACCTGTGAGTGAATATTATACCACGTGTGAGTGAATATTCTACCACCTGTGAGTGACTATTATACCACGTGAGTGAATATTATACCACCTGCGAGTGAATATTATACCACGTGTGAGTGAATATTATACCACGTGTGAGTGAATATTATACCACGTGAGTGAATATTATACCACGTGTGAGTGAATATTATACCACCTGCGAGTGAATATTATACCACGTGTGAGTGAATATTATACCACGTGTGAGTGAATATTATACAACCTGTGAGTGAATATTATACCACGTGTGAGTGAATATTATACCACCTGTGAGTGAATATTATACCACGTGTGAGTGAATATTATACCACGTGAGTGAATATTATACCACGTGTGAGTGAATATTATACCACGTGTGAGTGAATATTATACCGCGTGTGAGTGAATATTATACCGCGTGTGAGTGAATATTATACCACGTGTGAGTGAATATTATACCGCGTGTGAGTGAATATTATACCACGTGTGAGTGAATATTATACCACCTGTGAGTGAATATTATACCACGTGTGAGTGAATATTATACCGCGTGTGAGTGAATATTATACCACGTGTGAGTGAATATTATACCACGTGTGAGTGAATATTATACCGCGTGAGTGAATATTATACCACGTGTGAGTGAATATTATACCGCGTGTGAGTGAATATTATACCACCTGTGAGTGAATATTATACCACGTGTGAGTGAATATTATACCGCGTGTGAGTGAATATTATACCGCGTGTGAGTGAATATTATACCGCGTGTGAGTGAATATTATACCGCGTGTGAGTGAATATTATACCACCTGTGAGTGAATATTATACCACGTGTGAGTGAATATTATACCACGTGTGAGTGAATATTATACCACCTGTGAGTGAATATTATACCACGTGTGAGTGAATATTATACCGCGTGTGAGTGAATATTATACCACCTGTGAGTGAATATTATACCACCTGTGAGTGAATATTATACCACGTGTGAGTGAATATTATACCACGTGTGAGTGAATATTATACCACGTGTGAGTGAATATTATACCGCGTGTGAGTGAATCTTATACCGCGTGTGAGTGAATATTATACCACCTGTGAGTGAATATTATACCACGTGTGAGTGAATATTATACCGCGTGTGAGTGAATATTATACCACCTGTGAGTGAATATTATACCACGTGTGAGTGAATATTATACCGCGTGTGAGTGAATATTATACCGCGTGTGAGTGAATATTATACCGCGTGTGAGTGAATATTATACCACCTGTGAGTGAATATTATACCGCGTGTGAGTGAATATTATACCACGTGTGAGTGAATATTATACCGCGTGTGAGTGAATATTATACCACCTGTGAGTGAATATTATACCACGTGTGAGTGAATATTATACCACGTGTGAGTGAATATTATACCACGTGTGAGTGAATATTATACCACGTGTGAGTGAATATTATACCACGTGTGAGTGAATATTATACCACGTGTGAGTGAATATTATACCGCGTGAGTGAATATTATACCACGTGTGAGTGAATATTATACCGCGTGTGAGTGAATATTATACCGCGTGTGAGTGAATATTATACCACGTGTGAGCGACTATTATACCACGTGTGAGTGAATATTATACCACGTGTGAGTGAATATTATACCGCGTGTGAGTGAATATTATACCGCGTGTGAGTGAATATTATACCACCTGTGAGCGACTATTATACCACGTGTGAGTGAATATTACACCACGTGTGAGTGAATATTATACCACGTGTGAGTGAATATTATACCACGTGTGAGTGAATATTATACCACGTGTGAGTGAATATTATACCACGTGTGAGTGAATATTATACCACGTGTGAGTGAATATTATACCGCGTGAGTGAATATTATACCACGTGTGAGTGAATATTATACCACGTGTGAGTGAATATTATACCACGTGTGAGTGAATATTATACCGCGTGAGTGAATATTATACCACGTGTGAGTGAATATTATACCGCGTGTGAGTGAATATTATACCACGTGTGAGCGACTATTATACCACGTGTGAGTGAATATTATACCACGTGTGAGTGAATATTATACCACGTGTGAGTGAATATTATACCACGTGTGAGTGAATATTATACCACGTGTGAGTGAATATTATACCACGTGTGAGCGACTATTATACCACGTGTGAGTGAATATTATACCACGTGTGAGTGAATATTATACCACGTGTGAGTGAATATTATACCACGTGTGAGTGAATATTATACCACGTGTGAGTGAATATTATACCGCGTGTGAGTGAATATTATACCACGTGTGAGCGACTATTATACCACGTGTGAGTGAATATTATACCACGTGTGAGTGAATATTATACCACGTGTGAGTGAATATTATACCACGTGTGAGTGAATATTATACCACGTGTGAGTGAATATTATACCACGTGTGAGTGAATATTATACCACGTGTGAGTGAATATTATACCACGTGTGAGTGAATATTATACCACGGGTGAGTGAATATTATACCACGTGTGAGTGAATATTATACCACGTGTGAGTGAATATTATACCACGTGTGAGTGAATATTATAGCAGGTGTGAGTGAATATTATACCGCGTGTGAGTGAATATTATACCACGTGTGAGTGAATATTATACCACGTGTGAGTGAATATTATACCACGTGTGAGTGAATATTATACCACGAGTGAGTGAATATTATACCACGTGTGAGTGAATATTATAGCAGGTGTGAGTGAATATTATACCGCGTGTGAGTGAATATTATACCACGTGTGAGTGAATATTATACCACGTGTGAGTGAATATTATACCACGTGTGAGTGAATATTATACCACGTGTGAGTGAATATTATACCACGTGTGAGTGAATATTATACCGTGTGAGTGAATATTATACCACGTGTGAGTGAATATTATACCACGTGTGAGTGAATATTATACCACGTGTGAGTGAATATTATACCACGTGTGGGTGAATATTATACCACGTGTGAGTGAATATTATACCACGTGTGAGTGAATATTATACCACGTGTGGGTGAATATTATACCACGTGTGAGTGAATATTATACCACGTGTGAGTGAATATTATACCATGTGTGAGTGAATATTATACCACGTGTGAGTGAATATTATACCACGTGTGAGTGAATATTATACCGCGTGAGAGTGAATATTATACCACGTGTGAGTGAATATTATACCACGTGTGGGTGAATATTATACCTCGTGTGAGTGAATATTATACCACCTGTGAGTGAATATTATACCACCTGTGAGTGAATATTATACCACGTGTGAGTGAATATTATACCACGTGTGAGTGAATATTATACCACGTGTGAGTGAATATTATACCACGTGTGAGTGAATATTATACCACCTGTGAGTGAATATTATACCACGTGTGAGTGAATATTATACCACGTGTGAGTGAATATTATACCACGTGTGAGTGAATATTATACCACGTGTGGGTGAATATTATACCACGTGTGAGTGAATATTATACCATGTGTGAGTGAATATTATACCACGTGTGAGTGAATATTATACCACGTGTGAGTGAATATTATACCGCGTGAGTGAATATTATACCACGTGTGAGTGAATATTATACCGCGTGTGAGTGAATATTATACCACCTGTGAGTGAATATTATACCACGTGTGAGTGAATATTATACCGCGTGTGAGTGAATATTATACCGCGTGTGAGTGAATATTATACCGCGTGTGAGTGAATATTATACCACCTGTGAGTGAATATTATACCACGTGTGAGCGAATATTATACCACGTGTGAGTGAATATTATACCACGAGTGAGTGAATATTATACCACGTGTGAGTGAATATTATACCACCTGTGAGTGAATATTATACCACGTGTGAGTGAATATTATACCACGTGTGAGTGAATATTATACCACGTGTGAGTGAATATTATACCACGTGTGAGTGAATATTATACCACGTGTGAGTGAATATTATACCGCGTGAGTGAATATTATACCACGTGTGAGTGAATATTATACCGCGTGTGAGTGAATATTATACCGCGTGTGAGTGAATATTATACCACGTGTGAGTGAATATTATACCACGTGTGAGTGAATATTATACCACCTGTGAGTGAATATTATACCACGTGTGAGTGAATATTATACCACGTGTGAGTGAATATTATACCACCTGTGAGTGAATATTATACCACGTGTGAGTGAATATTATACCGCGTGTGAGTGAATATTATACCACCTGTGAGTGAATATTATACCACGTGTGAGCGACTATTATACCACGTGTGAGTGAATATTATACCACGTGTGAGTGAATATTATACCACGTGTGAGTGAATATTATACCACGTGTGAGTGAATATTATACCGCGTGAGTGAATATTATACCACGTGTGAGTGAATATTATACCGCGTGTGAGTGAATATTATACCGCGTGTGAGTGAATATTATACCAAGTGTGAGTGAATATTATACCACGTGTGAGTGAATATTATACCACCTGTGAGTGAATATTATACCACGTGTGAGTGAATATTATACCACGTGTGAGTGAATATTATACCACGTGTGAGTGAATATTATACCACGTGTGAGTGAATATTATACCACGTGTGAGTGAATATTATACCACGTGTGAGTGAATATTATACCATGTGTGAGTGAATATTATACCACGTGTGAGTGAATATTATACCACGTGTGAGTGAATATTATACCACGTGTGAGTGAATATTATACCGCGTGAGTGAATATTATACCACGTGTAAGTGAATATTATACCACGTGTGAGTGAATATTATACCACGTGTGAGTGAATATTATACCACGTGTGAGTGAATATTATACCGCGTGAGTGAATATTATACCACGTGTGAGTGAATATTATACCACGTGTGAGTGAATATTATACCACGTGAGTGAATATTATACCGCGTGAGTGAATATTATACCACGTGTGAGTGAATATTATACCGCGTGAGAGTGAATATTATACCACGTGTGAGCGACTATTATACCGCGTGAGTGAATATTATACCACCTGTGAGTGCATATTATACCACGTGTGAGTGACTGTTATACCACGTGTGAGTGAATATTATACCGCGTGTGAGTGAATATTATACCACCTGTGAGTGAATATTATACCACGTCTGAGTGAATATTATACCCCGTGTGAGTGAATATTATACCACGTGTGAGTGAATATTATACCACGTGTGAGTGAATATTATACCACGTGTGAGTGAATATTATACCACGTGTGAGTGAATATTATACCACGTGTGAGTGAATATTATACCACGTGTGAGTGAATATTATACCGCGTGAGTGAATATTATACCATGAGTGAGTGAATATTATACCACGTGTGAGTGAATATTATAGCAGGTGTGAGTGAATATTATACCGCGTGTGAGTGAATATTATACCACGTGTGAGTGAATATTATACCACGTGTGAGTGAATATTATACCACGTGTGAATGAATATTATACCACCTGTTAGTGAATATTATACCGCGAGTGAGTGAATATTATACCACGTGTGAGTGAATATTATACCACGTGTGAGTGAATATTATACCACCTGTGAGTGAATATTATACCACGTGTGAGTGAATATTATACCGCATGTGAGTGAATATTATACCACGTGTGATTGAATATTATACCACGTGTGAGTGAATATTATACCACGTGTGAGTGAATATTATACCACGCGTGAGTGAATATTATACCACGTGTGAGTGAATATTATACCACGTGTGAGTGAATATTATACCGCGTGTGAGTGAATATTATACCACGTGTGAGTGAATATTATACCACGTGTGAGTGAATATTATACCACCTGTGAGTGAATATTATACCACCTGTGAGGGAATATTATACCACCTGTGAGTGAATATTATACCGCGTGTGAGTGAATATTATACCACCTGTGAGTGAATATTATACCACGTGTGAGTGAATATTATACCGCGTGTGAGTGAATATTATACCACCTGTGAGTGAATATTATACCACGTGTGAGTGAATATTATACCGCGTGTGAGTGAATATTATACCGCGTGTGAGTGAATATTATACCGCGTGTGAGTGAATATTATACCACCTGTGAGTGAATATTATACCGCGTGTGAGTGAATATTATACCACGTGTGAGTGAATATTATACCGCGTGTGAGTGAATATTATACCACCTGTGAGTGAATATTATACCACGTGTGAGTGAATATTATACCACGTGTGAGTGAATATTATACCACGTGTGAGTGAATATTATACCACGTGTGAGTGAATATTATACCACGTGTGAGTGAATATTATACCACGTGTGAGTGAATATTATACCGCGTGAGTGAATATTATACCACGTGTGAGTGAATATTATACCGCGTGTGAGTGAATATTATACCGCGTGTGAGTGAATATTATACCACGTGTGAGCGACTATTATACCACGTGTGAGTGAATATTATACCACGTGTGAGTGAATATTATACCACGTGTGAGTGAATATTATACCACGTGTGAGTGAATATTATACCACGTGTGAGTGAATATTATACCACGTGTGAGTGAATATTATACCACGTGTGAGTGAATATTATACCGCGTGAGTGAATATTATACCACGTGTGAGTGAATATTATACCACGTGTGAGTGAATATTATACCACGTGTGAGTGAATATTATACCGCGTGAGTGAATATTATACCACGTGTGAGTGAATATTATACCGCGTGTGAGTGAATATTATACCACGTGTGAGCGACTATTATACCACGTGTGAGTGAATATTATACCACGTGTGAGTGAATATTATACCACGTGTGAGTGAATATTATACCACGTGTGAGTGAATATTATACCACGTGTGAATGAATATTATACCACCTGTTAGTGAATATTATACCGCGAGTGAGTGAATATTATACCACGTGTGAGTGAATATTATACCACGTGTGAGTGAATATTATACCACCTGTGAGTGAATATTATACCACGTGTGAGTGAATATTATACCACCTGTGAGTGAATATTATACCACGTGTGAGTGAATATTATACCGCATGTGAGTGAATATTATACCACGTGTGAGTGAATATTATACCACGTGTGAGTGAATATTATACCACGTGTGAGTGAATATTATACCACGCGTGAGTGAATATTATACCACGTGTGAGTGAATATTATACCACGTGTGAGTGAATATTATACCGCGTGTGAGTGAATATTATACCACGTGTGAGTGAATATTATACCACGTGTGAGTGAATATTATACCACCTGTGAGTGAATATTATACCACCTGTGAGGGAATATTATACCACCTGTGAGTGAATATTATACCGCGTGTGAGTGAATATTATACCACCTGTGAGTGAATATTATACCACGTGTGAGTGAATATTATACCGCGTGTGAGTGAATATTATACCACCTGTGAGTGAATATTATACCACGTGTGAGTGAATATTATACCGCGTGTGAGTGAATATTATACCGCGTGTGAGTGAATATTATACCACGTGTGAGTGAATATTATACCACGTGTGAGTGAATATTATACCACGTGTGAGTGAATATTATACCACGTGTGAGTGAATATTATACCACGTGTGAGTGAATATTATACCGCGTGAGTGAATATTATACCACGAGCGAGTGAATATTATACCACGTGTGAGTGAATATTATAGCAGGTGTGAGTGAATATTATACCGCGTGTGAGTGAATATTATACCACGTGTGAGTGAATATTATACCACGTGTGAGTGAATATTATACCACGTGTGAGTGAATATTATACCATGTGTGAGTGAATATTATACCACGTGTGAGTGAATATTATACCACGTGTGAGTGAATATTATACCGCGTGAGAGTGAATATTATACCACGTGTGAGTGAATATTATACCACGTGTGGGTGAATATTATACCTCGTGTGAGTGAATATTATACCACCTGTGAGTGAATATTATACCACCTGTGAGTGAATATTATACCACGTGTGAGTGAATATTATACCACGTGTGAGTGAATATTATACCACGTGTGAGTGAATATTATACCACGTGTGAGTGAATATTATACCACCTGTGAGTGAATATTATACCACGTGTGAGTGAATATTATACCACGTGTGAGTGAATATTATACCACGTGTGAGTGAATATTATACCACGTGTGGGTGAATATTATACCACGTGTGAGTGAATATTCATACCATGTGTGAGTGAATATTATACCACGTGTGAGTGAATATTATACCACGTGTGAGTGAATATTATACCGCGTGAGTGAATATTATACCACGTGTGAGTGAATATTATACCGCGTGTGAGTGAATATTATACCACCTGTGAGTGAATATTATACCACGTGTGAGTGAATATTATACCGCGTGTGAGTGAATATTATACCGCGTGTGAGTGAATATTATACCGCGTGTGAGTGAATATTATACCACCTGTGAGTGAATATTATACCATGTGTGAGCGAATATTATACCACGTGTGAGTGAATATTATACCACGTGTGAGTGAATATTATACCACGTGTGAGTGAATATTATACCACCTGTGAGTGAATATTATACCACGTGTGAGTGAATATTATACCACGTGTGAGTGAATATTATACCACGTGTGAGTGAATATTATACCACGTGTGAGTGAATATTATACCACGTGTGAGTGAATATTATACCGCGTGAGTGAATATTATACCACGTGTGAGTGAATATTATACCGCGTGTGAGTGAATATTATACCGCGTGTGAGTGAATATTATACCACGTGTGAGTGAATATTATACCACGTGTGAGTGAATATTATACCACCTGTGAGTGAATATTATACCACGTGTGAGTGAATATTATACCACGTGTGAGTGAATATTATACCACCTGTGAGTGAATATTATACCACGTGTGAGTGAATATTATACCACGTGTGAGTGAATATTATACCACGTGTGAGTGAATATTATACCACGTGTGAGTGAATATTATACCACGTGTGAGTGAATATTATACCACGTGTGAGTGAATATTATACCACGTGTGAGTGAATATTATACCACGTGTGAGTGAATATTATACCGCGTGAGTGAATATTATACCACGTGTGAGTGAATATTATACCACGTGTGAGTGAATATTATACCACGTGTGAGTGAATATTATACCGCGTGAGTGAATATTATACCACGTGTGAGTGAATATTATACCGCGTGTGAGTGAATATTATACCACGTGTGAGCGACTATTATACCGCGTGAGTGAATATTATACCACCTGTGAGTGAATATTATACCACGTGTGAGTGAATATTATACCACGTGTGAGTGAATATTATACCGCGTGTGAGTGAATATTATACCACCTGTGAGTGAATATTATACCACGTCTGAGTGAATATTATACCCCGTGTGAGTGAATATTATACATAGATACATAGATACATAGAAGATAGGAGCAGGAGTAGGCCATTCGGCCCTTCGTGCCTGCTCCGCCATTCGATGAGATCATGGCTGATCCTTTAATTCAGTATCCCGTCCCCGCCTTCTCTCCGTAACCCTTAACCCCTTTTGCCCGTAGAAATATATCTAATTCCCTCTTAAATATATTTAATGAGCTGGCGTACACTGCCCTCTGTGGCAATGAGTTCCACAGGTTCACCACTCTCTGAGTGAAGAAATTCCCCCTCATCTCTGTCCTAAATGGTTTAGCCCTTATCCTTAAATTATGTCCTCTAGTTCTGTTCTCACCCGCCAAGGGAAACATTCCTTCTGCATCCAGTCTGTCTAGACCTGTCAGAATTTTATACACTTCTATGAGGTCCCCTCTCAATCTTCTAAACTCCAGTGTGTACATCCCTAAACTACATAGTCTCTCCTCATAGGTCATTCCCGCCATTCCTGGTATCAGCCTGGTGAATCGCCGCTGCACCCCCTCCATGGCAAGAACATCCTTCCTCAGATGAGGTGACCAAAACTGTACACAGTACTCGAGGTGTGGTCTCACCAGTGCCCTGTACAGCTGCAGCAAGGTATCCCTGTTCCTGTATTCTAACCCTTTTGCTATGAAGGCCAGCATACCGTTTGCCTTCTTGACCGCCTGTTGCACCTGCATGCTCGCCTTCAGTGACTGGTGTACAAGAACACCCAGGTCTCTCTGTACTTCCCCCTCTCCCAATCTATTGCCATTTAAATAATAATTTGCCCTCCCGTTCCTGCACCCAAGGTGGATAACTTCGCACTTGTCCACATTATAGTGCATCTGCCATTTATCCGCCCAATCGCCCAGTCTGTCCAAATCGCTCTGGAGCTTCCTGGTCTCTTCCTCTGAGCCCACCCCCCCTCCTAGTTTAGTGTCGTCTGCAAATTTGGAAATGCTGCATCCGACTCCCTGATCCAGGTCATTAATGTAAATTGTGAACAGCTGGGGGCCCAGGACAGATCCCTGTGGTACCCCACTTGTTACTGCCTGCCATTCAGAAAATGAGCCGTTTATTCCAACTCTCTGTTTTCTATCTGACAGCCAGTTCCCTATCCACGCCAAAACTTTCCCCTTTATCCCATGAGCCTCAATTTTCCATGCTAATCTTTTATGTGGGACCTTATCGAAGGCCTTTTGGAAGTCCAGGTACACCACATCTACTGGCTCTCCCCCATCTATTCTACCAGTTACTCCCTCAAAAAATTCCAATAGATTAGTCAAGCACGATTTACCCTTTGTAAATCCATGTTGACTCTGTCCTATCCTGTCCCCATTTGCTAAGTGCTCCGCTATTTCATCCTTAATGATGGACTCCAGCATTTTGCCCACAACTGATGTAAGGCGTGAGTGAATATTATACCACGTGTGAGTGAATATTATACCACGTGTGAGTGAATATTATACCACGAGTGAGTGAATATTATACCACGTGTGAGTGAATATTATAGCAGGTGTGAGTGAATATTATACCACCTGTGAGTGAATATTATAGCAGGTGTGAGTGAATATTATACCGCGTGTGAGTGAATATTATACCACGTGTGAGTGAATATTATAGCAGGTGTGAGTGAATATTATACCACGTGTGAGTGAATATTATACCACGTGTGAGTGAATATTATACCACGTGTGAGTGAATATTATACCGCGAGTGAATATTATACCACGTGTGAGTGAATATTATAGCAGGTGTGAGTGAATATTATACCGCGTGTGAGTGAATATTATACCACGTGTGAGTGAATATTATACCACGTGTGAGTGAATATTATACCACGTGTGAATGAATATTATACCACCTGTTAGTGAATATTATACCACGTGTGAGTGAATATTATACCACGTGTGAGTGAATATTATACCACGTGTGAGTGAATATTATACCACGTGTGAGTGAACATTATACCACGCGTGAGTGAATATTATACCACGTGTGAGTGAATATTATACCACGTGTGAGTGAATATTATACCGCGTGTGAGTGAATATTATACCACGTGTGAGTGAATATTATACCACGTGTGAGTGAATATTATACCACCTGTGAGTGAATATTATACCACCTGTGAGGGAATATTATACCACCTGTGAGTGAATATTATACCGCGTGTGAGTGAATATTATACCGCGTGTGAGTGAATATTATACCGCGTGAGAGTGAATATTATACCACGTGTGAGTGAATATTATACCGCGTGTGAGTGAATATTATACCGCGTGAGAGTGAATATTATACCACGTGTGAGTGAATATTATACCGCGTGTGAGTGAATATTATACCACCTGTGAGTGAATATTGTACCACGTGTGAGTGAATATTATACCACGTGTGAGTGAATATTATACCGCGTGTGAGTGAATATTATACCACGTGTGAGTGAATATTATACCACGGGTGAGTGAATATTATACCACGTGTGAGTGAATATTATACCGTGTGTGAGTGAATATTATACCACCTGTGAGTGAATATTATACCACGTGTGAGTGAATATTATACCACGTGTGAGTGAATATTATACCACCTGTGAGTGAATATTATACCACGTGTGAGTGAATATTATACCACGTGTGAGTGAATATTATACCACGTGTGAGTGAATATTATACCACCTGTGAGTGAATATTATACCTTGTGTGAGTGAATATTATACCACCTGTGAGTGAATATTATACCACGTGTGAGTGAATATTATACCACGTGTGAGTGAATATTATACCACGTGTGAGTGAATATTATACCGCGTGTGAGTGAATATTATACCATGTGTTAGTGAATATTATACCACGTGTGAGTGAATATTATACCACCTGTGAGTGAATATTATACCACCTGTGAGTGAATATTATACAACCTGTGAGTGAATATTATACCGCGTGTGAGTGAATATTATACCACGTGTGAGTGAATATTATACCACCTGTGAGTGAATATTATACCACGTGTGAGTGAATATTATACCAGGTGTGAGTGAATATTATACCACGTGTGAGTGAATATTATACCACGTGTGAGTGAATATTATACCGCGTGTGAGTGAATATTATACCGCGTGTGAGTGAATATTATACCACGTGTGAGTGAATATTATACCGCGTGAGAGTGAATATTATACCACGTGTGAGTGAATATTATACCGTGTGTGAGTGAACATTATACCACCTGTGAGTGAATATTATACCACCTGTGAGTGAATATTATACCACGTGAGTGAATATTATACCACGTGTGAGTGAATATTATACCACGTGAGTGAATATTATACCACGTGTGAGTGAATATTATACCACGTGTGAGTGAATATTATACCACGTGTGAGTGAATATTATACCACGTGTGAGTGAATATTATACCACGTGTGAGTGAATATTATACCACGTGTGAGTGAATATTATACCACGTGTGAGTGAATATTATACCACCTGTGAGTGAATATTATACCGCGTGTGAGTGAATATTATACCACCTGTGAGTGAATATTATACCGCGTGTGAGTGAATATTATACCACGTGTGAGTGAATATTATACCGCGTGTGAGTGAATATTATACCACGTGTGAGTGAATATTATACCGCGTGTGAGTGAATATTATACCACGTGTGAGTGAATATTATACCCCGTGTGAGTGAATATTATACCACGTGTGAGTGAATATTATACCACGTGTGAGTGAATATTATACCGCGTGTGAGTGAATATTATACCACGTGTGTGTGAATATTATACCACGTGTGAGTGAATATTATACCGCGTGTGAGTGAATATTATACCACGTGTGAGTGAATATTATACCCCGTGTGAGTGAATATTATACCACGTGTGAGTGAATATTATACCACGTGTGAGTGAATATTATACCGCGTGTGAGTGAATATTATACCACGTGTGAGTGAATATTATACCACGTGTGAGTGAATATTATACCACGTGTGAGTGAATATTATACCACCTGTGAGTGAATATTATACCACGTGTGAGTGAATATTATACCACGTGTGAGTGAATATTATACCACCTGTGAGTGAATATTATACCACGTGTGAGTGAATATTATACCACGTGTGAGTGAATATTATACCGCGTGTGAGTGAATATTATACCACGTGTGAGTGAATATTATACCCCGTGTGAGTGAATATTATACCGCGTGTGAGTGAATATTATACCACGTCTGAGTGAATATTATACCCCGTGTGAGTGAATATTATACCACGTGTGAGTGAATATTATACCACGTGTGAGTGAATATTATACCACCTGTGAGTGAATATTATACCGCGTGTGAGTGAATATTATACCACGTGTGAGTGAATATTATACCACGTGTGAGTGAATATTATACCACGTGTGAGTGAATATTATACCACGTGTGTGTGAATATTATACCCCGTGTGAGTGAATATTATACCACGTGTGAGTGAATATTATACCACGTGTGAGTGAATATTATACCGCGTGTGAGTGAATATTATACCACGTGTGAGTGAATATTATACCCCGTTTGAGTGAATATTATACCACCTGTGAGTGAATATTATACCACGTGTGAGTGAATATTATACCACCTGTGAGTGAATATTATACCGCGTGTGAGTGAATATTATACCACGTGTGAGTGAATATTATACCACGTGTGAGTGAATATTATACCACGTGTGAGTGAATATTATACCACGTGAGTGAATATTATACCACATGTGAGTGAATATTATACCACCTGTGAGTGAATATTATACCACGTGAGTGAATATTATACCACGTGTGAGTGAATATTATACCACGTGTGAGTGAATATTATACCACGTGTGAGTGAATATTATACCGCGTGTGAGTGAATATTATACCACGTGTGAGTGAATATTATACCCCGTGTGAGTGAATATTATACCGCGTGTGAGTGAATATTATACCACGTGTGAGTGAATATTATACCCCGTGTGAGTGAATATTATACCACGTGTGAGTGAATATTATACCACGTGTGAGTGAATATTATACCACGTGTGAGTGAATATTATACCCCGTGTGAGTGAATATTATACCACGTGTGAGTGAATATTATACCACGTGTGAGTGAATATTATACCGCGTGTGAGTGAATATTATAACACGTGTGAGTGAATATTATACCCCGTTTGAGTGAATATTATACCACGTGTGAGTGAATATTATACCACGTGTGAGTGAATATTATACCAGGTGTGAGTGAATATTATACCAGGTGTGAGTGAATATTATACCACGTGTGAGTGAATATTATACACGTGTGAGTGAATATTATACCGCGTGAGAGTGAATATTATACCACGTGTGAGTGAATATTATACCACGTGTGAGTGAATATTATACCGCGTGAGAGTGAATATTATACCACGTGTGAGTGAATATTATACCACGTGTGAGTGAATATTATACCACCTGTGAGTGAATATTATACCACCTGTGAGTGAATATTATACCACGTGTGAGTGAATATTATACCACGTGTGAGTGAATATTATACCACGTGTGAGTGAATATTATACCGCGTGTGAGTGAATATTATACCACCTGTGAGTGAATATTATACCACGTGTGAGTGAATATTATACCGCGTGTGAGTGAATATTATACCACATGTGAGTGAATATTATACCACGTGTGAGTGAATATTATACCACCTGTGAGTGAATATTATACCACGTGTGAGTGAATATTATACCACGTGTGAGTGAATATTATACCACCTGTGAGTGAATATTATACCACCTGTGAGTGAATATTATACCACGTGTGAGTGAATATTATACCACGTGTGAGTGAATATTATACCACGTGTGAGTGAATATTATACCACGTGTGAGTGAATATTATACCACGTGTGAGTGAATATTATACCACGTGTGAGTGAATATTATACCACGTGTGAGTGAATATTATACCACCTGTGAGTGAATATTATACCACCTGTGAGTGAATATTATACCACGTGTGAGTGAATATTATACCACGTGTGAGTGAATATTATACCACGTGTGAGTGAATATTATACCACGTGTGAGTGAATATTATACCACGTGTGAGTGAATATTATACCGCGTGTGAGTGAATATTATACCACCTGTGAGTGAATATTATACCACGTGTGAGTGAATATTATACCGCGTGTGAGTGAATATTATACCACGTGTGAGTGAATATTATACCCCGTGTGAGTGAATATTATACCACGTGTGAGTGAATATTATACCACGTGTGAGTGAATATTATACCGCGTGTGAGTGAATATTATACCACGTGTGAGTGAATATTATACCCCGTGTGAGTGAATATTATACCACCTGTGAGTGAATATTATACCACGTGTGAGTGAATATTATACCACCTGTGAGTGAATATTATAACGCGTGAGAGTGAATATTATAGCACCTGTGAGTGAATATTATACCACGTGAGTGAATATTATACCGCGTGTGAGTGAATATTATACCACGTGTGAGTGAATATTATACCACGTGTGAGTGAATATTATACCACGTGTGAGTGAATATTATACCACGTGTGAGTGAATATTATACCACGTGTGATTGAATATTATACCACGTGTGAGTGAATATTATACCGCGTGTGAGTGAATATTATACCACGTGTGAGTGAATATTATACCACGTGTGAGTGAATATTATACCGCGTGTGAGTGAATATTATACCACGTGAGTGAATATTATACCACGTGTGAGTGAATATTATACCACGTGTGAGTGAATATTATACCACGTGTGAGTGAATATTATACCACGTGTGAGTGAATATTATACCAAGTGTGAGTGAATATTATACCACGTGTGAGTGAATATTATACCACCTGTGAGTGAATATTATACCACGTGAGTGAATATTATACCACGTGTGAGTGAATATTATACCAGGTGTGAGTGAATATTATACCACCTGTGAGTGAATATTATACCACGTGTGAGTGAATATTATACCACGTGTGAGTGAATATTATACCACGTGTGAGTGAATATTATACCACCTGTGAGTGAATATTATACCACCTGTGAGTGAATATTATACCGCGTGTGAGTGAATATTATACCACGTGTGAGTGAATATTATACCACCTGTGAGTGAATATTATACCGCGTGTGAGTGAATATTATACCACGTGTGAGTGAATATTATACCACCTGTGAGTGAATATTATACCACCTGTGAGTGAATATTATACCACCTGTGAGTGAATATTATACCGCGTGTGAGTGAATATTATACCACGTGTGAGTGAATATTATACCACCTGTGAGTGAATATTATACCACCTGTGAGTGAATATTATACCGCGTGTGAGTGAATATTATACCACGTGTGAGTGAATATTATACCACGTGTGAGTGAATATTATACCACCTGTGAGTGAATATTATACCACGTGAGTGAATATTATACCACCTGTGAGTGAATATTATACCACCTGTGAGTGAATATTATACCACCTGTGAATGAATATTATACCAGGTGTGAGTGAATATTATACCACGTGTGAGTGAATATTATACCACGTGTGAGTGAATATTATACCAGGTGTGAGTGAATATTATACCACGTGTGAATGAATATTAAACCAGGTGTGAGTGAATATTATACCACCTGTGAGTGAATATTATACCGCGTGTGAGTGAATATTATACCACGTGTGAGTGAATATTATACCACGTGTGAGTGAATATTGTACCACGTGTGAGTGAATATTATACCACCTGTGAGTGAATATTATACCACGTGAGAGTGAATATTATACCAAGTGTGAGTGAATATTATACCGCGTGTGAGTGAATATTATACCGCGTGTGAGTGAATATTATACCACGTGTGAGTGAATATTATACCACGTGTGAGTGAATATTATACCACGTGTGAGTGAATATTATACCACGTGTGAGTGAATATTATACCACGTGTGAGTGAATATTATACCGCGTGTGAGTGAATATTGTACCACGTGTGAGTGAATATTATACCACGTGTGAGTGAATATTATACCACGTGTGAGTGAATATTATACCGCGTGTGAGTGAATATTGTACCACGTGTGAGTGAATATTATACCACGTGTGAGTGAATATTATACCACGTGTGAGTGAATATTATACCACGTGTGAGTGAATATTATACCGCGTGTGAGTGAATATTATACCACGTGTGAGTGAATATTATACCGCGTGAGAGTGAATATTATACCACCTGTGAGTGAATATTATACCACGTGTGAGTGAATATTATACCACGTGTGAGTGAATATTATACCACGTGTGAGTGAATATTATACCACGTGTGAGTGAATATTATACCACGTGTGGGTGAATATTATACCACGTGTGAGTGAATATTATACCACGTGTGAGTGAATATTATACCACCTGTGAGTGAATATTATACCGTGTGAGTGAATATTATACCGCGTGAGAGTGAATATTATACCACGTGTGAGTGAATATTATACCGCGTGTGAGTGAATATTATACCACGTGTGAGTGAATATTATACCACGTGTGAGTGAATATTATACCGCGTGTGAGTGAATATTATACCACCTGTGAGTGAATATTATACCGCGTGAGAGTGAATATTATACCACGTGTGAGTGAATATTATACCACGTGTGAGTGAATATTATACCACGTGTGAGTGAATATTATACCGCGTGTGAGTGAATATTATACCACCTGTGAGTGAATATTATACCACGTGTGAGTGAATATTATACCGCGTGTGAGTGAATATTATACCACGTGTGAGTGAATATTATACCACGTGTGAGTGAATATTATACCACGTGAGAGTGAATATTATACCACGTGTGAGTGAATATCATACCACGTGTGAGTGAATATTATACCGCGTGTGAGTGAATATTATACCACCTGTGAGTGAATATTATACCGCGTGAGAGTGAATATTATACCACCTGTGAGTGAATATTATACCACGTGTGAGTGAATATTATACCACGTGTGAGTGAATATTATACCGCGTGTGAGTGAATATTATACCACCTGTGAGTGAATATTATACCACGTGTGAGTGAATATTATACCAGGTGTGAGTGAATATTATACCACCTGTGAGTGAATATTATACCACGTGTGAGTGAATATTATACCACCTGTGAGTGAATATTATACCGCGTGTGAGTGAATATTATACCACGTGTGGGTGAATATTATACCACGTGTGAGTGAATATTATACCACCTGTGAGTGAATATTATACCGCGTGTGAGTGAATATTATACCACGTGTGAGTGAATATTATACCACGTGTGAGTGAATATTATACCGCGTGTGAGTGAATATTATACCACCTGTGAGTGAATATTACACCACGTGTGAGTGAATATTATACCACGTGTGAGTGAATATTATACCGCGTGTGAGTGAATATTATACCACGTGTGAGTGAATATTATACCACATGTGAGTGAATATTATACCACGTGTGAGTGAATATTATACCACGTGTGAGTGAATATTATACCACCTGTGAGTGAATATTATACCACGTGTGAGTGAATATTATACCACATGTGAGTGAATATTATACCACATGTGAGTGAATATTATACCACGTGTGAGTGAATATTATACCACGTGTGAGTGAATATTATACCACATGTGAGTGAATATTATACCACATGTGAGTGAATATTATACCACATGTGAGTGAATATTATACCACCTGTGAGTGAATATTATACCACGTGTGAGTGAATATTATACC
Organism: Somniosus microcephalus; assembly: GCF_052327205.1. NCBI lineage: Eukaryota > Metazoa > Chordata > Chondrichthyes > Squaliformes > Somniosidae > Somniosus > Somniosus microcephalus. Next base: position 372,997,766 of record NC_140989.1, on the reverse strand, counting down.
ACGTGTGAGTGAATATTATACCGTGTGTGAGTGAATATTATACCACGTGTGAGTGAATATTATACCACGTGTGAGTGAATATTATACCACAATGTGAGTGAATATTATACCACGTGTGAGTGAATATTATACCACGTGTGAGTGAATATTATACCGTGTGTGAGTGAATATTATACCACGTGTGAGTGAATATTATACCACGTGTGAGTGAATATTATACCACATGTGAGTGAATATTATACCACCTGTGAGTGAATATTATACCACGTGTGAGTGAATATTATACCACGTGTGAGTGAATATTATACCACGTGTGAGTGAATATTATACCACGTGTGAGTGAATATTATACCACCTGTGAGTGAATATTATACCGCGTGTGAGTGAATATTATACCACGTGTGAGTGAATATTATACCACGTGTGAGTGAATATTATACCACATGTGAGTGAATATTATACCACCTGTGAGTGAATATTATACCACGTGTGAGTGAATATTATACCACAGTGAGTGAATATTATACCACATGTGAGTGAATATTATACCACCTGTGAGTGAATATTATACCACATGTGAGTGAATATTATACCGCGTGTGAGTGAATATTATACCGCGTGTGAGTGAATATTATACACGTGTGAGTGAATATTATACCACGTGTGAGTGAATATTATACCACCTGTGAGTGAATATTATACCGCGTGTGAGTGAATATTATACCACCTGTGAGTGAATATTATACCACCTGTGAGTGAATATTATACCGCGTGTGAGTGAATATTATACCACATGTGAGTGAATATTATACCGCGTGAGTGAATATTATACCGCGTGTGAGTGAATATTATACCACGTGTGAGTGAATATTATACCACGTGTGAGTGAATATTATACCACCTGTGAGTGAATATTATACCGCGTGTGAGTGAATATTATACCACCTGTGAGTGAATATTATACCGCGTGGGAGTGAATATTATACCACGTGTGAGTGAATATTATACCACGTGTGAGTGAATATTATACCACATGTGAGTGAATATTATACCACCTGTGAGTGAATATTATACCACGTGTGAGTGAATATTATACCACCAGTGAGTGAATATTATACCACATGTGAGTGAATATTATACCACCTGTGAGTGAATATTATACCGCGTGTGAGTGAATATTATACCACGTGTGAGTCAATATTATACCACGTGTGAGTGAATATTATACCACATGTGAGTGAATATTATACCGCGTGTGAGTGAATATTATACCACATGTGAGTGAATATTATACCACGTGTGAATGAATATTATACCACGTGTGAGTGAATATTATACCACATGTGAGTGAATATTATACCACATGTGAGTGAATATTATACCACATGTGAGTGAATATTATACCACATGTGAGTGAATATTATACCACATGTGAGTGAATATTATACCGCGTGTGAGTGAATATTATACCACGTGTGAGTGTATATTATACCACATGTGAGTGAATATTATACCACGTGTGAGTGAATATTATACCACGTGTGAGTGAATATTATACCACGTGTGAGTGAATATTATACCACGTGTGAGTGAATATTATACCACGTGTGAGTGAATATTATACCACGTGTGAGTGAATATTATACCAAGTGTGAGTGAATATTATACCAAGTGTGAGTGAATATTATACCAAGTGTGAGTGAATATTATACCACCTGTGAGTGAATATTATACCACGTGTGAGTGAATATTATACCAAGTGTGAGTGAATATTATACCACCTGTGAGTGAATATTATACCACGTGTGAGTGAATATTATACCAAGTGTGAGTGAATATTATACCACGTGTGAGTGAATATTATACCACGTGTGAGTGAATATTATACCACCTGTGAGTGAATATTATACCACGTGTGAGTGAATATTATACCAAGTGTGAGTGAATATTATACCACCTGTGAGTGAATATTATACCACCTGTGAGTGAATATTATACCACGTGTGAGTGAATATTATACCACGTGTGAGTGAATATTATACCACGTGTGAGTGAATATTATACCACGTGTGAGTGAATATTATACCACGTGTGAGTGAATATTATACCACGTGTGAGTGAATATTATACCACGTGTGAGTGAATATTATACCACGTGTGAGTGAATATTATACCACATGTGAGTGAATATTATACCACGTGTGAGTGAATATTATACCACGTGTGAGTGAATATTATACCACGTGTGAGTGAATATTATACCACGTGTGAGTGAATATTATACCGCCTGTGAGTGAATATTATACCGCCTGTGAGTGAATATTATACCACCTGTGAGTGAATATTATACCACGTGTGAGTGAATATTATACCCCGTGTGAGTGAATATTATACCACGTGTGAGTGAATATTATACCACGTGTGAGTGAATATTATACCACGTGTGAGTGAATATTATACCGCGTGTGAGTGAATATTATACCACGTGTGAGTGAATATTATACCACGTGTGAGTGAATATTATACCACGTGTGAGTGAATATTATACCACGTGTGAGTGAATATTATACCACGGGTGAGTGAATATTATACCACGTGTGAGTGAATATTATACCACGTGTGAGTGAATATTATACCGCGTGTGAGTGAATATTATACCACATGTGAGTGAATATTATACCGCCTGTGAGTGAATATTATACCACGTGTGAGTGAATATTATACCACCTGTGAGTGAATATTATACCGCGTGTGTGTGAATATTATACCACGTGTGAGTGAATATTATACCACGTGTGAGTGAATATTATACCACGTGTGAGTGAATATTATACCACGTGTGAGTGAATATTATACCACGTGTGAGTGAATATTATACCACCTGTGAGTGAATATTATACCACGTGTGAGTGAATATTATACCACGTGTGAGTGAATATTATACCACGTGTGAGTGAATATTATACCACGTGTGAGTGAATATTATACCACCTGTGAGTGAATATTATACCACGTGTGAGTGAATATTATGCCACGTGTGAGTGAATATTATACCACGTGTGAGTGAATATTATACCACGTGTGAGTGAATATTATACCACCTGTGAGTGAATATTATACCGCCTGTGAGTGAATATTATACCACGTGTGAGTGAATATTATACCACGTGTGAGTGAATATTATACCACCTGTGAGTGAATATTATACCACGTGTGAGTGAATATTATACCACGTGTGAGTGAATATTATACCACGTGTGAGTGAATATTATACCACCTGTGAGTGAATATTATACCACGTGTGAGTGAATATTATACCACGTGTGAGTGAATATTATACCGCCTGTGAGTGAGTATTATACCACGTGTGAGTGAATATTATACCACGTGTGAGTGAATATTATACCACGTGTGAGTGAATATTATACCACGTGTGAGTGAATATTATACCACGTGTGAGTGAATATTATACCACGTGTGAGTGAATATTATACCACCTGTGAGGGAATATTATACCACCTGTGAGTGAATATTATACCACGTGTGAGTGAATATTATACCACGTGTGAGTGAATATTATACCACCTGTGAGTGAATATTATACCACCTGTGAGTGAATATTATACCACGTGTGAGTGAATATTATACCACCTGTGAGTGAATATTATACCACGTGTGAGTGAATATTATACCACCTGTGAGTGAATATTATACCGCCTGTGAGTGAATATTATACCACGTGTGAGTGAATATTATACCACGTGTGAGTGAATATTATACCGCGTGTGAGTGAATATTATACCACATGTGAGTGAATATTATACCGCCTGTGAGTGAATATTATACCACGTGTGAGTGAATATTATACCACGTGTGAGTGAATATTATACCACGTGTGAGTGAATATTATACCGCGTGTGAGTGAATATTATACCACATGTGAGTGAATATTATACCGCCTGTGAGTGAATATTATACCACGTGTGAGTGAATATTATACCGCGTGTGAGTGAATATTATACCACGTGTGAGTGAATATTATACCACCTGTGAGTGAATATTATACCACGTGTGAGTGAATATTATACCACCTGTGAGTGAATATTATACCACGTGTGAGTGAATATTATACCACGTGTGAGTGAATATTATACCGCGTGTGACTGAATATTATACCACGTGTGAGTGAATATTATACCGTGTGTGAGTGAATATTATACCACGTGTGAGTGAATATTATACCGCGTGTGAGTGAATATTATACCACGTGTGAGTGAATATTATACTACGTGTGAGTGAATATTATACCACCTGTGAGTGAATATTATACCACGTGTGAGTGAATATTATACCACGTGTGAGTGAATATTATACCACGTGTGAGTGAATATTATACCACGTGTGAGTGAATATTATACCACGTGTGAGTGAATATTATACCACCTGTGAGTGAATATTATACCACGTGTGAGTGAATATTATACCACGTGTGAGTGAATATTATACCACGTGTGAGTGAATATTATACCACGTGTGAGTGAATATTATACCACCTGTGAGTGAATATTATACCACGTGTGAGTGAATATTATACCACCTGTGAGTGAATATTATACCACGTGTGAGTGAATATTATACCACCTGTGAGTGAATATTATACCACGTGTGAGTGAATATTATACCACGTGTGAGTGAATATTATACCGCGTGTGACTGAATATTATACCAAGTGTGAGTGAATATTATACCACGTGTGAGTGAATATTATACCACGTGTGAGTGAATATTATACCACGTGTGAGTGAATATTATACCACCTGTGAGTGAATATTATACCACGGGTGAGTGAATATTATACCGCGTGTGAGTGAATATTATACCACGTGTGAGTGAATATTATACCACGTGTGAGTGAATATTATACCGCCTGTGAGTGAATATTATACCACGTGTGAGTGAATATTATACCGCGTGTGAGTGAATATTATACCACGTGTGAGTGAATATTATACCACCTGTGAGTGAATATTATACCACGTGTGAGTGAATATTATACCACCTGTGAGTGAATATTATACCACGTGTGAGTGAATATTATACCACGTGTGAGTGAATATTATACCGCGTGTGACTGAATATTATACCACGTGTGAGTGAATATTATACCGCCTGTGAGTGAATATTATACCACGTGTGAGTGAATATTATACCGCGTGTGAGTGAATATTATACCACGTGTGAGTGAATATTATACCACCTGTGAGTGAATATTATACCACGTGTGAGTGAATATTATACCACGTGTGAGTGAATATTATACCACCTGTGAGTGAATATTATACCACGGGTGAGTGAATATTATACCGCGTGTGAGTGAATATTATACCACGTGTGAGTGAATATTATACCACGTGTGAGTGAATATTATACCGCCTGTGAGTGAATATTATACCACGTGTGAGTGAATATTATACCACGTGTGAGTGAATATTATACCACGGGTGAGTGAATATTATACCACGTGTG
>NC_140989.1:372965527-372991740 GCF_052327205.1 Somniosus microcephalus | reverse complement strand
CACACGCGGTATAATATTCACTCACACGTGGTATAATATTCACTCACACGTGGTATAATATTCACTCACAGGTGGTATAATATTCACTCACACGTGGAATAATATTCACTCACACGCGGTATAATATTCACTCACACGTGGTATAATATTCACTCACACGCGGTATAATATTCACTCACACGTGGTATAATATTCACTCACACGTGGAATAATATTCACTCACACGCGGTATAATATTCACTCACACGTGGTATAATATTCACTCACACGTGGTATAATATTCACTCACACGTGGTATAATATTCACTCACAGGTGGTATAATATTCACTCACACACGGTATAATATTCACTCACACGTGGTATAATATTCACTCACACGTGGAATAATATTCACTCACACGCTGTATAATATTCACTCACACGTGGTATAATATTCACTCACACGCGGTATAATATTCACTCACACGTGGTATAATATTCACTCACGTGGTATAATATTCACTCACAGGTGGTATAATATTCACTCACATGTGGTATAATATTCACTCACACGTGGTATAATATTCACTCACACGTGGTATAATATTCACTCACACCTGGTATAATATTCACTCACACCTGGTATAATATTCACTCACACGTGGTATAATATTCACTCACAGGTGGTATAATATTCACTCACACACGGTATAATATTCACTCACACGTGGTATAATATTCACTCACACGTGGTATAATATTCACTCACAGGTGGTATAATATTCACTCACACGTGGTATAATATTCACTCACACGTGGTATAATATTCACTCACAGGTGGTATAATATTCACTCACACACGGTATAATATTCACTCACACGTGGTATAATATTCACTCACACGTGGTATAATATTCACTCACACGTGGTATAATATTCACTCACACGTGGTATAATATTCACCCACACGTGGTAAAATATTCACTCACACGTGGTATAATATTCACCCACACGTGGTAAAATATTCACTCACACGTGGTATAATATTCACTCACAGGTGGTATAATATTCACTCACACGGTATAATATTCACTCACACGTGGTATAATATTCACTCACAGGTGGTATAATATTCACTCACACGTGGTATAATATTCACTCACACGTGGTATCATATTCACTCACACGTGGTATAATATTCACTCACAGGTGGTATAATATTCACTCACACGTGGTATAATATTCACTCACACGTGGTATAATATTCACTCACACGTGGTATAATATTCACTCACAGGTGGTATAATATTCACTCACACACGGTATAATATTCACTCACACGTGGTATAATATTCACTCACACGTGGTATAATATTCACTCACACGCGGTATAATATTCACTCACACGCGGTATAATATTCACTCACACGCGGTAAAATATTCACTCACACGTGGTATAATATTCACTCACACGTGGTATAATATTCACTCACACGTGGTATAATATTCACTCACAGGTGGTATAATATTCACTCACACGCGGTATAATATTCACTCACACGTGGTATAATATTCACTCACACGTGGTATAATATTCACTCACACGTGGTATAATATTCACCCACACGTGGTAAAATATTCACTCACACGTGGTATAATATTCACTCACACGTGGTATAATATTCACCCACACGTGGTAAAATGTTCACTCACACGTGGTATAATATTCACTCACAGGTGGTATAATATTCACTCACACGTGGTATAATATTCACCCACACGTGGTAAAATGTTCACTCACACGTGGTATAATATTCACTCACACGTGGTATAATATTCACCCACACGTGGTAAAATATTCACTCACACGTGGTATAATATTCACTCACACGTGGTATAATATTCACTCACACGTGGTATAATATTCACTCACACGTGGTATCATATTCACTCACACGTGGTACAATATTCACTCACACGTGGTATAATATTCACTCACACGCGGTATAATATTCACTCACACGCGGTAAAATATTCACTCACACGCGGTATAATATTCACTCACACGTGGTATAATATTCACTCACACGTGGTATAATATTCACTCACAGGTGGTATAATATTCACTCACACGTGGTATAATATTCACTCACAGGTGGTATAATATTCACTCACACGGTATAATATTCACTCACACGTGGTATAATATTCACTCACACGTGGTATAATATTCACTCACACGCGGTATAATATTCACTCACACGCGGTAAAATATTCACTCACACGTGGTATAATATTCACTCACACGCGGTATAATATTCACTCACAGGTGGTATAATATTCACTCACACGTGGTATAATATTCACTCACACGTGGTATAATATTCACTCACACGCGGTATAATATTCACTCACACGTGGTATAATATTCACTCACACGTGGTATAATATTCACTCACGCGGTATAATATTCACTCACAGGTGGTATAATATTCACTCACATGTGGTATAATATTCACTCACACGTGGTATAATATTCACTCACACGTGGTATAATATTCACTCACACGTGGTATAATATTCACTCACAGGTGGTATAATATTCACTCACACGGTATAATATTCACTCACACGTGGTATCATATTCACTCACACGTGGTACAATATTCACTCACACGTGGTATAATATTCACTCACACGTGGTATAATATTCACTCACACGTGGTATAATATTCACTCACACGTGGTATAATATTCACTCACACGTGGGATAATATTCACTCACACGTGGTATAATATTCACTCACACGTGGTATAATATTCACTCACACGTGGTATAATATTCACTCACACGTGGTATAATATTCACTCACAGGTGGTATAATATTCACTCACACGCGGTATAATATTCACTCACACGCGGTATAATATTCACTCACACGGTGGTATAATATTCACTCACACGTGGTATAATATTCACTCACACGCGGTATAATATTCACTCACACGGGGTATAATATTCACTCACAGGTGGTATAATATTCACTCACACGTGGTATAATATTCACTCACACGTGGTATAATATTCACTCACACGTGGTATAATATTCACTCACACGTGGTATAATATTCACTCACAGGTGGTATAATATTCACTCACACGTGGTATAATATTCACTCACACGTGGTATAATATTCACTCACACGGTATAATATTCACTCACACGTGGTATAATATTCACTCACAGGTGGTATAATATTCACTCACACGTGGTATAATATTCACTCACACGCGGTATAATATTCACTCACACGCGGTCTAATATTCACTCACACGCGGTATAATATTCACTCACACGTGGTATAATATTCACTCACAGGTTGTATAATATTCACTCACAGGTGGTATAATATTCACTCACACGCGGTATAATATTCACTCACACGTGGTATAATATTCACTCACACGCGGTATAATATTCACTCACACGTGGTATAATATTCACTCACACGTGGTATAATATTCACTCACAGGTTGTATAATATTCACTCACAGGTGGTATAATATTCACTCACAGGTGGTATAATATTCACTCACAGGCGGTATAATATTCACTCACAGGTTGTATAATATTCACTCACAGGTGGTATAATATTCACTCACAGGTGGTATAATATTCACTCACACGTGGTATAATATTCACTCACAGGTGGTATAATATTCACTCACAGGTGGTATAATATTCACTCACACGTGGTATAATATTCACTCACACGTGGTATAATATTCACTCACAGGTGGTATAATATTCACTCACAGGTGGTATAATATTCACTCACACGTGGTATAATATTCACTCACAGGTGGTATAATATTCACTCACAGGTGGTACAATATTCACTCACACGTGGTATAATATTCACTCACACGTGGTATAATATTCACTCACAGGTGGTATAATATTCACTCACAGGTGGTATAATATTCACTCACAGGTGGTATAATATTCACTCACACGTGGTATAATATTCACTCACACGTGGTATAATATTCACTCACAGGTGGTATAATATTCACTCACAGGCGGTATAATATTCACTCACACGCGGTATAATATTCACTCACACGCGGTATAATATTCACTCAGACGCGGTAAAATATTCACTCACACGTGGTGTAATATTCACTCACAGGTGGTATAATATTCACTCACACGTGGTATAATATTCACTCACACGCGGTATAATATTAACTCACACGTGGTATAATATTCACTCACACGTGGTATAATATTCACTCACACGTGGTATAATATTCACTCACACGTGGTATAATATTCACTCACACGTGGTATAATATTCACTCACACGTGGTATAATATTCACTCAGACGTGGTATAATATTCACTCACACGTAGTATAATATTCACTCACAGGTGGTATAATATTCACTCACACGTGGTATAATATTCACTCACAGGTGGTATAATATTCACTCACACGTGGTATAATATTCACTCACAGGTGGTATAATATTCACTCACACGTGGTATAATATTCACTCACACGTGGTATAATATTCACTCAGACGTGGTATAATATTCACTCACACGTGGTATAATATTCACTCAGACGTGGTATAATATTCACTCACACGCGGTATAATATTCACTCACAGGTGGTATAATATTCACTCACACGTGGTATAATATTCACTCACACCTGGTATAATATTCACTCACACGTGGTATAATATTCACTCACACGTGGTATAATATTCACTCACACCTGGTATAATATTCACTCACACGTGGTATAATATTCACTCACACCAGGTATAATATTCACTCACACGTGGTATAATATTCACTCACACACGGTATAATATTCACTCACACGTGGTATAATATTCACTCACACCTGGTATAATATTCACTCACACGCGGTATAATATTCACTCACACGCGGTATAATATTCACTCACACGTGGTATAATATTCACTCACACGTGGTATAATATTCACTCACACGTGGTATAATATTCACTCACACGTGGTATAATATTCACTCACAGGTGGTATAATATTCACTCACACGTGGTATAATATTCACTCACACGTGGTATAATATTCACTCACACGTGGTATAATATTCACTCACACGTGGTATAATATTCACTCACACGTGGTATAATATTCACTCACACGTGGTATAATATTCACTCACAGGTGGTATAATATTCACTCACAGGTGGTATAATATTCACTCACAGGCGGTATAATATTCACTCACACGTGGTATAATATTCACTCACACGTGGTATAATATTCACTCACACGCGGTATAATATTCACTCACAGGTGGTATAATATTCACTCACACGTGGTATAATATTCACTCACACGTGGTATAATATTCACTCACACGTGGTATAATATTCACTCACACGTGGTATAATATTCACTCACACGCGGTATAATATTCACTCACACGTGGTATAATATTCACTCACAGGTGGTATAATATTCACTCACACGTGGTATAATATTCACTCACAGGTGGTATAATATTCACTCACACGTGGTATAATATTCACTCACAGGTGGTATAATATTCACTCACACGTGGTATAATATTCACTCACACGTGGTATAATAATCACTCACACGCGGTATAATATTCACTCACACGTGGTATAATATTCACTCACACGTGGTATAATATTCACTCACACGTGGTATAATATTCACTCACACGTGGTATAATATTCACTCACACGTGGTATAATATTCACTCACACGCGGTATAATATTCACTCACACGTGGTATAATATTCACTCACACGCGGTATAATATTCACTCACACGTGGCATAATATTCACTCACAGGTGGTATAATATTCACTCACACGCGGTATAATATTCAATCACAGGTGGTATAATATTCACTCACACGTGGTATAATATTCACTCACAGGTGGTATAATATTCACTCACAGGTGGTATAATATTCACTCACACGTGGTATAATATTCACTCACACCTGGTATAATATTCAGTCACAGGTGGTATAATATTCACTCACACGTGGTATAATATTCACTCACACGTGGTATAATATTCACTCACACGTGGTATAATATTCACTCACACATGGTATAATATTCACTCACACATGGTATAATATTCACTCACACATGGTATAATATTCACTCACAGGTGGTATAATATTCACTCACACGTGGTATAATATTCACTCACACGTGGTATAATATTCACTCACACGTGGTATAATATTCACTCACACGTGGTATAATATTCACTCACACGTGGTATAATATTCACTCACACGTGGTATAATATTCACTCACACATGGTATAATATTCACTCACACATGGTATAATATTCACTCACACGTGGTATAATATTCACTCACACATGGTATAATATTCACTCACACATGGTATAATATTCACTCACACATGGTATAATATTCACTCACACGTGGTATAATATTCACTCACACGTGGTATAATATTCACTCACACGTGGTATAATATTCACTCACAGGTGGTATGATATTCACTCACACACGGTATAATATTCACTCACACGCGGTATAATATTCACTCACACGTGGTATAATATTCACTCACACGTGGTATAATATTCACTCACACGTGGTATAATATTCACTCACACGTGGTATAATATTCACTCACACGCGGTATAATATTCACTCACACGTGGTATAATATTCACTCACACGTGGTATAATATTCACTCACACATGGTATAATATTCACTCACACGTGGTATAATATTCACTCACACGTGGTATAATATTCACTCACACGTGGTATAATATTCACTCACAGGTGGTATAATATTCACTCACACGTGGTATAATATTCACCCACACGTGGTATAATATTCACTCACACGTGGTATAATATTCACTCACACGTGGTATAATATTCACTCACAGGTGGTATAATATTCACTCACACGTGGTATAATATTCACTCACAGGTGGTATAATATTCACTCACACGTGGTATAATATTCACTCACACGTGGTATAATATTCACTCACACGTGGTATAATATTCACTCACAGGTGGTATAATATTCACTCACACGTGGTATAATATTCACCCACACGTGGTATAATATTCACTCACACGTGGTATAATATTCACTCACACGTGGTATAATATTCACTCACAGGTGGTATAATATTCACTCACACGTGGTATAATATTCACTCACAGGTGGTATAATATTCACTCACACGTGGTATAATATTCACTCACACCTGGTATAATATTCACTCACACGTTGTGTAATATTCACTCACTGGTGGTATAATATTCACTCACACCTCGTATAATATTCACTCACACGTGGTATAATATTCACTCACACGTGGTGTAATATTCACTCACACATGGTATAATATTCACTCACACGTGGTATAATATTCACTCACACGTGGTATAATATTCACTCACACGTGGTATAATATTCACACACACGTGGTGTAATACTCACTCACACGTGGTATAATATTCACTCACAGGTGGTATAATATTCACTCACACACGGTATAATATTCACTCACACGCGGTATAATATTCACTCACACGTGGTATAATATTCACTCACACGTGGTATAATATTCACTCACACGTGGTATAATATTCACTCACACATGGTATAATATTCACTCACACGTGGTATAATATTCACTCACACATGGTATAATATTCACTCACACGTGGTATAATATTCACTCACACGTGGTATAATATTCACTCACACGTGGTATAATATTCACTCACACGTGGTATAATATTCACTCACACGTGGTATAATATTCACTCACACGTGGTATAATATTCACTCACACGTGGTATAATATTCACTCACACGTGGTATAATATTCACTCACACATGGTATAATATTCACTCACACATGGTATAATATTCACTCACACGTGGTATAATATTCACTCACACATGGTATAATATTCACTCACACATGGTATAATATTCACTCACACATGGTATAATATTCACTCACACGTGGTATAATATTCACTCACACGTGGTATAATATTCACTCACACGTGGTATAATATTCACTCACAGGTGGTATGATATTCACTCACACACGGTATAATATTCACTCACACGCGGTATAATATTCACTCACACGTGGTATAATATTCACTCACACGTGGTATAATATTCACTCACACGTGGTATAATATTCACTCACACGTGGTATAATATTCACTCACACGCGGTATAATATTCACTCACACGTGGTATAATATTCACTCACACGTGGTATAATATTCACTCACACATGGTATAATATTCACTCACACGTGGTATAATATTCACTCACACGTGGTATAATATTCACTCACACGTGGTATAATATTCACTCACAGGTGGTATAATATTCACTCACACGTGGTATAATATTCACCCACACGTGGTATAATATTCACTCACACGTGGTATAATATTCACTCACACGTGGTATAATATTCACTCACACGTGGTATAATATTCACTCACACGTGGTATAATATTCACTCACAGGTGGTATAATATTCACTCACACGTGGTATAATATTCACTCACACCTGGTATAATATTCACTCACACGTGGTGTAATATTCACTCACAGGTGGTATAATATTCACTCACACCTCGTATAATATTCACTCACACGTGGTATAATATTCACTCACACGTGGTGTAATATTCACTCACACGTGGTATAATATTCACTCACACGTGGTATAATATTCACTCACACGTGGTATAATATTCACTCACACGTGGTATAATATTCACACACACGTGGTGTAATATTCACTCACACGTGGTATAATATTCACTCACAGGTGGTATAATATTCACTCACACACGGTATAATATTCACTCACACGCGGTATAATATTCACTCACACGTGGTATAATATTCACTCACACATGGTATAATATTCACTCACATGTGGTATAATATTCACTCACACATGGTATAATATTCACTCACACGTGGTATAACATTCACTCACACAGGGTATAATATTCACTCACACGTGGTATAATATTCACTCACACGTGGTATAATATTCACTCACAGGTGGTATAATATTCACTCACACGTGGTATAATATTCACTCACACCTGGTATAATATTCACTCACACGTGGTGTAATATTCACTCACAGGTGGTATAATATTCACTCACACCTCGTATAATATTCACTCACACGTGGTATAATATTCACTCACACGTGGTGTAATATTCACTCACACGTGGTATAATATTCACTCACACGTGGTATAATATTCACTCACATGTGGTATAATATTCACTCACATGTGGTATAATATTCACTCACACGTGGTATAAAATTCACTCACACGTGGTGTAATATTCACTCACACGTGGTATAATATTCACTCACACGTGGTGTAATATTCACTCACAGGTGGTATAATATTCACTCACACGCGGTATAATATTCACTCACACGTGGTATAATATTCACTCACACCTCGTATAATATTCACTCACACGTGGTATAATATTCACTCACACGTGGTGTAATATTCACTCACACGTGGTATAATATTCACTCACACCTCGTATAATATTCACTCACACGTGGTATAATATTCACTCACACGTGGTGTAATATTCACTCACACGTGGTATAATATTCACTCACACGTGGTATAATATTCACTCACACGTGGTATAATATTCACTCACAGGTGGTATAATATTCACTCACACGTGGTATAATATTCACTCACACGCGGTATAATATTCACTCACACGTGGTATAATATTCACTCACACATGGTATAATATTCACTCACACGCGGTATAATATTCACTCACACGTGGTATAATATTCACTCACACGTGGTATAATATTCACTCACACGTGGTATAATATTCACTCACAGGTGGTATAATATTCACTCACAGGTGGTATAATATTCACTCACACGTGGTATAATATTCACTCACAGGTGGTATAATATTCACTCACACGCGGTATAATATTCACTCACACGTGGTATAATATTCACTCACACGTGGTATAATATTCACTCACAGGTGGTATAATATTCACTCACACGTGGTATAATATTCACTCACACGCGGTATAATATTCACTCACAGGTGGTATAATATTCACTCACACGTGGTATAATATTCACTCACCGGTGGTATAATATTCACTCACAGGTGGTATAATATTCACTCACACACGGTATAATATTCACTCACAGGTGGTATAATATTCACTCACAGGTGGTATAATATTCACTCACACGTGGTATAATATTCACTCACACGTGGTATAATATTCACTCACACGTGGTATAATATTCACTCACACGTGGTATAATATTCACTCACACGCGGTATAATATTCACTCACACGGGGTATAATATTCACTCACACCTGGTATAATATTCACTCACACGGGGTATAATATTCACTCACACGTGGTATAATATTCACTCACACGGGGTATAATATTCACTCACACGCGGTATAATATTCACTCACACGGGGTATAATATTCACTCACACCTGGTATAATATTCACTCACACGGGGAATAATATTCACTCACACCTGGTATAATATTCACTCACACGCGGTATAATATTCACTCACACGTGGTATAATATTCACTCACACCTGGTATAATATTCACTCACACGTGGTATAATATTCACTCACACGGTATAATATTCACTCACACGGGGTATAATATTCACTCACACGGGGTATAATATTCACTCACACCTGGTATAATATTCACTCACACGGGGTATAATATTCACTCACACGTGGTATAATATTCACTCACACCTGGTATAATATTCACTCACACGTGGTATAATATTCACTCACACGTGGTATAATATTCACTCACACGTGGTATAATATTCACTCACACCTGGTATAATATTCACTCACACCTGGTATAATATTCACTCACACGCGGTATAATATTCACTCACACGTGGTATAATATTCACTCACACCTGGTATTATATTCACTCACAGGTGGTATAATATTCACTCACACCTGGTATAATATTCACTCACACGCGGTATAATATTCACTCACACCTGGTATAATATTCACTCACACCTGGTATAATATTCACTCACACGTGGTATAATATTCACTCACACCTGGTATAATATTCACTCACACGCGGTATAATATTCACTCACACGTGGTATAATATTCACTCACACGTGGTATAATATTCACTCACACCTGGTATAATATTCACTCACACGTGGTATAATATTCACTCACACGTGGTATAATATTCACTCACAGGTGGTATAATATTCACTCACACGTGGTATAATATTCACTCACACGTGGTATAATATTCACTCACACGCGGTATAATATTCACACACACGTGGTATAATATTCACTCACACGTGGTATAATATTCACTCACACGTGGTATAATATTCACTCACACCTGGTATAATATTCACTCACACGGGGTATAATATTCACTCACACGGGGTATAATATTCACTCACACCTGGTATAATATTCACACACACGGGGTATAATATTCACTCACACGTGGTATAATATTCACTCACACGTGGTATAATATTCACTCACACGTGGTATAATATTCACTCACATGTGGTATAATATTCACTCACCGGTGGTATAATATTCACTCTCAGGTGGTATAATATTCACTCACAGGTGGTATAATATTCACTCACCGGTGGTATAATATTCACTCACAGGTGGTATAATATTCACTCACACACGGTATAATATTCACTCACAGGTGGTATAATATTCACTCACACACGGTATAATATTCACTCACAGGTGGTATAATATTCACTCACACACGGTATAATATTCACTCACAGGTGGTATAATATTCACTCACAGGTGGTGTAATATTCACTCACACACGGTATAATATTCATTCACAGGTGGTATAATATTCACTCACACGTGGTGTAATATTCACTCACACGTGGTATAATATTCACTCACACGCGGTATAATATTCACTCACAGGTGGTATAATATTCTCTCACACGTGGTATAATATTCACTCACACGTGGTATAATATTCACTCACACGTGGTATAATATTCACTCACAGGTGGTATAATATTCACTCACACGTGGTATAATATTCACTCACACGTGGTATAATATTCACTCACAGGTGGTATAATATTCACTCACACGTGGTATAATATTCACTCACACGTGGTATAATATTCACTCACACGTGGTATAATATTCACTCACACGTGGTATAATATTCACTCACACGTGGTATAATATTCACTCACAGGTGGTATAATATTCACTCACACGTGGTATAATATTCACTCACACTCACAGGTGGTATAATATTCACTCACACGTGGTATAATATTCACTCACACGCGGTATAATATTCACTCACAGGTGGTATAATATTCACTCACACGTGGTATAATATTCACTCACAGGTGGTATAATATTCACTCACACGTGGTATAATATTCACTCACACGTGGTATAATATTCACTCACACGTGGTATAATATTCACTCACAGGTGGTATAATATTCACTCACAGGTGGTATAATATTCACTCACACACGGTATAATATTCACTCACAGGTGGTATAATATTCACTCACCGGTGGTATAATATTCACTCACAGGTGGTATAATATTCACTCACATGTGGTATAATATTCACTCACACGTGGTATAATATTCACTCACACGTGGTATAATATTCACTCACAAGTGGTATAATATTCACTCACACACGGTATAATATTCACTCACAGGTGGTATAATATTCACTCACACGTGGTATAATATTCACTCACAGGTGGTATAATATTCACTCACACGTGGTATAATATTCACTCACACGCGGTATAATATTCACTCACAGGTGGTATAATATTCACCACACGTGGTATAATATTCACTCACACGTGGTATAATATTCACTCACACGTGGTATAATATTCACTCACACGTGGTATAATATTCACTCACACGTGTTATAATATTCACTCACACGTGGTATAATATTCACTCACACGTGGTATAATATTCACTCACACGTGGTATAATATTCACTCACACTGGTATAATATTCACTCACAGGTGGTATAATATTCACTCACACGTGGTATAATATTCACTCACAGGTGGTGTAATATTCACTCACACGTGGTATAATATTCACTCACACGTGGTGTAATATTCACTCACACGTGGTATAATATTCAATCACACGTGGTGTAATATTCACTCACACGTGGTATAATATTCACTCACACGTGGTATAATATTCACTCACAGGTGGTATAATATTCACTCACAGGTGGTATAATATTCACTCACAGGTGGTATAATATTCACTCACAGGTGGTATAATATTCACTCACACGTGGTATAATATTCACTCACAGGTGGTATAATATTCACTCACACGTGGTATAATATTCACTCACAGGTGGTATAATATTCACTCACACGTGGTATAATATTCACTCACACGTGGTATAATATTCACTCACACGTGGTATAATATTCACTCACACGTGGTATAATATTCACTCACACGTGGTATAATATTCACTCACACGCGGTATAATATTCACTCACAGGTGGTATAATATTCACTCACACGTGGTATAATATTCACTCACCGGTGGTATAATATTCACTCACAGGTGGTATAATATTCACTCACACACGGTATAATATTCACTCACAGGTGGTATAATATTCACTCACAGGTGGTATAATATTCACTCACACGTGGTATAATATTCACTCACACGTGGTATAATATTCACTCACACGTGGTATAATATTCACTCACACGTGGTATAATATTCACTCACACGCGGTATAATATTCACTCACACGGGTATAATATTCACTCACACCTGGTATAATATTCACTCACACGGGGTATAATATTCACTCACACGTGGTATAATATTCACTCACACGGGGTATAATATTCACTCACACGCGGTATAATATTCACTCACACGGGGTATAATATTCACTCACACCTGGTATAATATTCACTCACACGGGGAATAATATTCACTCACACCTGGTATAATATTCACTCACACGCGGTATAATATTCACTCACACGTGGTATAATATTCACTCACACCTGGTATAATATTCACTCACACGTGGTATAATATTCACTCACACGGTATAATATTCACTCACACGGGGTATAATATTCACTCACACGGGTATAATATTCACTCACACCTGGTATAATATTCACTCACACGGGGTATAATATTCACTCACACGTGGTATAATATTCACTCACACCTGGTATAATATTCACTCACACGTGGTATAATATTCACTCACACGTGTATAATATTCACTCACACGTGGTATAATATTCACTCACACCTGGTATAATATTCACTCACACCTGGTATAATATTCACTCACACGCGGTATAATATTCACTCACACGTGTATAATATTCACTCACACCTGGTATTATATTCACTCACAGGTGGTATAATATTCACTCACACCTGGTATAATATTCACTCACACGCGGTATAATATTCACTCACACCTGGTATAATATTCACTCACACCTGGTATAATATTCACTCACACGTGGTATAATATTCACTCACACCTGGTATAATATTCACTCACACGCGGTATAATATTCACTCACACGTGGTATAATATTCACTCACACGTGGTATAATATTCACTCACACCTGGTATAATATTCACTCACACGTGGTATAATATTCACTCACACGTGGTATAATATTCACTCACAGGTGGTATAATATTCACTCACACGTGGTATAATATTCACTCACACGTGGTATAATATTCACTCACACGCGGTATAATATTCACACACACGTGGTATAATATTCACTCACACGTGGTATAATATTCACTCACACGTGGTATAATATTCACTCACACCTGGTATAATATTCACTCACACGGGGTATAATATTCACTCACACGGGGTATAATATTCACTCACACCTGGTATAATATTCACACACACGGGGTATAATATTCACTCACACGTGGTATAATATTCACTCACACGTGGTATAATATTCACTCACACGTGGTATAATATTCACTCACATGTGGTATAATATTCACTCACCGGTGGTATAATATTCACTCTCAGGTGGTATAATATTCACTCACAGGTGGTATAATATTCACTCACCGGTGGTATAATATTCACGCACAGGTGGTATAATATTCACTCACACACGGTATAATATTCACTCACAGGTGGTATAATATTCACTCACACACGGTATAATATTCACTCACAGGTGGTATAATATTCACTCACACACGGTATAATATTCACTCACAGGTGGTATAATATTCACTCACAGGTGGTGTAATATTCACTCACACACGGTATAATATTCATTCACAGGTGGTATAATATTCACTCACACGTGGTGTAATATTCACTCACACGTGGTATAATATTCACTCACACGCGGTATAATATTCACTCACAGGTGGTATAATATTCACTCACACGTGGTATAATATTCACTCACACGTGGTATAATATTCACTCACACGTGGTATAATATTCACTCACAGGTGGTATAATATTCACTCACACGTGGTATAATATTCACTCACACGTGGTATAATATTCACTCACAGGTGGTATAATATTCACTCACACGTGGTATAATATTCACTCACACGTGGTATAATATTCACTCACACGTGGTATAATATTCACTCACACGTGGTATAATATTCACTCACACGTGGTATAATATTCACTCACAGGTGGTATAATATTCACTCACACGTGGTATAATATTCACTCACAGGTGGTATAATATTCACTCACACGTGGTATAATATTCACTCACACGCGGTATAATATTCACTCACAGGTGGTATAATATTCACTCACACGTGGTATAATATTCACTCACAGGTGGTATAATATTCACTCACACGTGTATAATATTCACTCACACGTGGTATAATATTCACTCACACGTGGTATAATATTCACTCACAGGTGGTATAATATTCACTCACAGGTGGTATAATATTCACTCACACACGGTATAATATTCACTCACAGGTGGTATAATATTCACTCACCGGTGGTATAATATTCACTCACAGGTGGTATAATATTCACTCACATGTGGTATAATATTCACTCACACGTGGTATAATATTCACTCACACGTGGTATAATATTCACTCACAAGTGGTATAATATTCACTCACACACGGTATAATATTCACTCACAGGTGGTATAATATTCACTCACACGTGGTATAATATTCACTCACAGGTGGTATAATATTCACTCACACGTGGTATAATATTCACTCACACGCGGTATAATATTCACTCACAGGTGGTATAATATTCACTCACACGTGGTATAATATTCACTCACACGTGGTATAATATTCACTCACACGTGGTATAATATTCACTCACACGTGGTATAATATTCACTCACACGTGTTATAATATTCACTCACACGTGGTATAATATTCACTCACACGTGGTATAATATTTCACTCACACGTGGTATAATATTCACTCACACCTGGTATAATATTCACTCACAGGTGGTATAATATTCACTCACACGTGGTATAATATTCACTCACAGGTGGTGTAATATTCACTCACACGTGGTATAATATTCACTCACACGTGGTGTAATATTCACTCACACGTGGTAAATATTCAATCACACGTGGTGTAATATTCACTCACACGTGGTATAATATTCACTCACACGTGGTATAATATTCACTCACAGGTGGTATAATATTCACTCACAGGTGGTATAATATTCACTCACAGGTGGTATAATATTCACTCACAGGTGGTATAATATTCACTCACACGTGGTATAATATTCACTCACAGGTGGTATAATATTCACTCACACGTGGTATAATATTCACTCACACGTGGTATAATATTCACTCACACGTGGTATAATATTCACTCACACGTGGTATAATATTCACTCACACGTGGTATAATATTCACACACATGTGGTATAATATTCACTCACAGGTGGTATAATATTCACTCACACGTGGTATAATATTCACACACACGTGGTATAATATTCACTCACAGGTGGTATAATATTCACTCACAGGTGGTATAATATTCACTCACAGGTGGTATAATATTCACTCACAGGTGGTATAATATTCACTCACACGTGGTATAATATTCACTCACACGTGGTATAATATTCACTCACACGTGGTATAATATTCACTCACACGTGGTATAATATTCACTCACACGTGGTATAATATTCACTCACAGGTTGTATAATATTCACTCACAGGTGGTATAATATTCACTCACACGTGGTATAATATTCACTCACACGTGGTATAATATTCACTCACACGTGGTATAATATTCACTCACACGTGGTATAATATTCACTCACACGTGGTATAATATTCACTCACACGTGGTATAATATTCACTCACAGGTGTATAATATTCACTCACAGGTGGTATAATATTCACTCACACGTGGTATAATATTCACTCACACGTGCTATAATATTCACTCACACGTGGTATAATATTCACTCGCACGTGGTATAATATTCACTCACACGTGGTATAATATTCACTCACACGTGGTATAATATTCACGCACAGGTGGTATAATATTCACTCACACGCGGTATAATATTCACTCACACGTGGTATAATATTCACTCACACGTGGTATAATATTCACTCACACGCGGTATAATATTCACTCACACGTGGTATAATATTCACGCACAGGTGGTATAATATTCACTCACACGTGGTATAATATTCACTCACACGTGGTATAATATTCACTCACACGTGGTATAATATTCACTCACACGTGGTATAATATTCACTCGATCCACGTGGTATAATATTCACTCACACGTGGTATAATATTCACTCACACGTGGTATAATATTCACTCACACGCGGTATAATATTCACTCACACGCGGTATAATATTCACTCACACGTGGTATAATATTCACTCACACGTGGTATAATATTCACTCACACGCGGTATAATATTCACTCACACGTGCTATAATATTCACTCACACGTGGTATAATATTCACTCGCACGTGGTATAATATTCACTCACACGTGGTATAATATTCACTCACACGTGGTATAATATTCACTCACAGGTGGTATAATATTCACTCACACCTGGTATAATATTCACTCACACGTGGTATAATATTCACTCACAGGTGGTATAATATTCACTCACACGTGGTATAATATTCACTCACACGTGGTATAATATTCACTCACACGTGGTATAATATTCACTCACACGTGGTATAATATTCACTCACACGTGGTATAATATTCACTCACACGTGGTATAATATTCACTCACACGTGGTATAATATTCACTCACACGTGGTATAATATTCACTCACACGTGGTATAATATTCACTCACACGTGGTATAATATTCACTCACACGTGGTATAATATTCACTCACACGTGGTATAATATTCACTCACAGGTGGTATAATATTCACTCACACGTGGTATAATATTCACTCACACGCGGTATAATATTCACTCACACGTGGTATAATATTCACTCACATGTGGTATAATATTCACTCACACGTGGTATAATATTCACTCACACGTGGTATAATATTCACTCACACGTGGTATAATATTCACTCACAGGTGGTATAATATTCACTCACAGGCGGTATAATATTCACTCACACGTGGTATAATATTCACTCACACGTGGTATAATATTCACTCAGACGTGGTATAATATTCACTCACACGTGGTATAATATTCACTCACAGGTGGTATAATATTCACTCACAGGTGGTATAATATTCACTCACAGGTGGTATAATATTCACTCACACGTGGTATAATATTCACTCACAGGTGGTATAATATTCACTCACAGGTGGTATAATATTCACTCACACGTGGTATAATATTCACTCACAGGTGGTATAATATTCACTCACAGGTGGTATAATATTCACTCACACGTGGTATAATATTCACTCACACGTGGTATAATATTCACTCACACGTGGTATAATATTCACTCACACGCGGTATAATATTCACTCACACGTGGTATAATATTCACTCACACGTGGTATAATATTCACTCACAGGTGGTATAATATTCACTCACAGGTGGTATAATATTCACTCACACGTGGTATAATATTCACTCACACGTGGTATAATATTCACTCACACGTGGTATAATATTCACTCACACGTGGTATAATATTCACTCACACGTGGTATAATATTCACTCACACGTGGTATAATATTCACTCACACGTGGTATAATATTCACTCACACGTGGTATAATATTCACTCACACGTGGTATAATATTCACTCACACGTGGTATAATATTCACTCACACGTGGTATAATATTCACTCACAGGTGGTATAATATTCACTCACACGTGGTATAATATTCACTCACACGTGGTATAATATTCACTCACAGGTGGTATAATATTCACTCACACGTGGTATAATATTCACTCTCACGTGGTATAATATTCACTCACACGTGGTATATATTCACTCTCACGTGGTATAATATTCACTCACACGTGGTATAATATTCACTCACACGTGGTATAATATTCACTCTCACGTGGTATAATATTCACTCACACGTGGTATAATATTCACTCACACGTGGTATAATATTCACTCACACGTGGTATAATATTCACTCACACGTGGTATAATATTCACTCACACGTGGTATAATATTCACTCACACGTGGTATAATATTCACTCACACGTGGTATAATATTCACTCACAGGTGGTATAATATTCACTCACACGTGGTATAATATTCACTCACACGTGGTATAATATTCACTCACAGGTGGTATAATATTCACTCACACGTGGTATAATATTCACTCTCACGTGGTATAATATTCACTCACACGTGGTATAATATTCACTCTCACGTGGTATAATATTCACTCACACGTGTATAATATTCACTCACACGTGGTATAATATTCACTCTCACGTGGTATAATATTCACTCACACGTGGTATAATATTCACTCTCACGTGGTATAATATTCACTCACACGTGGTATAATATTCACTCACACGTGGTATAATATTCACTCACACGTGGTATAATATTCACTCACACGTGGTATAATATTCACTCACACGTGGTATAATATTCACTCACACGTGGTATAATATTCACTCACACGTGGTATAATATTCACTCACACGTGGTATAATATTCACTCACACGTGGTATAATATTCACTCACACGTGGTATAATATTCACTCACACGTGGTATAATATTCACTCACACGTGGTATAATATTCACTCACACGCGGTATAATATTCACTCACACGTGGTATAATATTCACTCACAGGTGGTATAATATTCACTCACAGTGGTATAATATTCACTCACGTGGTATAATATTCACTCACACGTGGTATAATATTCACTCACACGGGGTATAATATTCACTCACAGGCGGTATAATATTCACTCACACGCGTATAATATTCACTCACACGTGGTATAATATTCACTCACACGTGGTATAATATTCACTCACACGTGGTATAATATTCACTCACACGTGGTATAATATTCACTCACACGTGGTATAATATTCACTCTCACGTGGTATAATATTCACTCACACGTGGTATAATATTCACTCACACGTGGTATAATATTCACTCTCACGTGGTATAATATTCACTCACACGTGGTATAATATTCACTCTCACGTGGTATAATATTCACTCACACGTGGTATAATATTCACTCACACGTGGTATAATATTCACTCACACGTGGTATAATATTCACTCACACGTGGTATAATATTCACTCACACGTGGTATAATATTCACTCACACGTGGTATAATATTCACTCACACGTGGTATAATATTCACTCACACGTGGTATAATATTCACTCACACGTGTATAATATTCACTCACACGTGGTATAATATTCACTCACAGGTGGTATAATATTCACTCACACGTGGTATAATATTCACTCACAGGTGGTATAATATTCACTCACACGTGGTATAATATTCACTCACAGGTGGTATAATATTCACTCACACGTGGTATAATATTCACTCACACGTGGTATAATATTCACTCACACGTGGTATAATATTCACTCACACGTGGTATAATATTCACTCACACGTGGTATAATATTCACTCACACGTGGTATAATATTCACTCACACGTGGTATAATATTCACTCACACGTGGTATAATATTCACTCACACGTGGTATAATATTCACTCACAGGTGGTATAATATTCACTCACACGTGGTATAATATTCACTCACAGGTGGTATAATATTCACTCACACCTGGTATAATATTCACTCACAGGTGGTATAATATTCACTCACACCTGGTATAATATTCACTCACACGTGGTATAATATTCACTCACAGGTGGTATAATATTCACTCACACGTGGTATAATATTCACTCACACGTGGTATAATATTCACTCACACGTGGTATAATATTCACTCACACGTGGTATAATATTCACTCACACGTGGTATAATATTCACTCACACGTGGTATAATATTCACTCACACGTGGTATAATATTCACTCACACGTGGTATAATATTCACTCACACGTGGTATAATATTCACTCACACGTGGTATAATATTCACTCACACGTGGTATAATATTCACTCACACGTGGTATAATATTCACTCACAGGTGGTATAATATTCACTCACACGTGGTATAATATTCACTCACACGCGGTATAATATTCACTCACACGTGGTATAATATTCACTCACATGTGGTATAATATTCACTCACACGTGGTATAATATTCACTCACACGTGGTATAATATTCACTCACACGTGGTATAATATTCACTCACAGGTGGTATAATATTCACTCACAGGCGGTATAATATTCACTCACACGTGGTATAATATTCACTCACACGTGGTATAATATTCACTCACACGTGGTATAATATTCACTCACACGTGGTATAATATTCACTCACAGGTGGTATAATATTCACTCACAGGTGGTATAATATTCACTCACAGGTGGTATAATATTCACTCACACGTGGTATAATATTCACTCACAGGTGGTATAATATTCACTCACAGGTGGTATAATATTCACTCACACGTGGTATAATATTCACTCACAGGTGGTATAATATTCACTCACAGGTGGTATAATATTCACTCACACGTGGTATAATATTCACTCACACGTGGTATAATATTCACTCACACGCGGTATAATATTCACTCACACGTGGTATAATATTCACTCACAGGTGGTATAATATTCACTCACAGGTGGTATAATATTCACTCACGTGGTATAATATTCACTCACACGTGGTATAATATTCACTCACACGGGGTATAATATTCACTCACAGGCGGTATAATATTCACTCACACGCGGTATAATATTCACTCACACGTGGTATAATATTCACTCACACGTGGTATAATATTCACTCACACGTGGTATAATATTCACTCACACGTGGTATAATATTCACTCACACGTGGTATAATATTCACTCTCACGTGGTATAATATTCACTCACACGTGGTATAATATTCACTCACACGTGGTATAATATTCACTCTCACGTGGTATAATATTCACTCACACGTGGTATAATATTCACTCTCACGTGGTATAATATTCACTCACACGTGGTATAATATTCACTCACACGTGGTATAATATTCACTCACACGTGGTATAATATTCACTCACACGTGGTATAATATTCACTCACACGTGGTATAATATTCACTCACACGTGGTATAATATTCACTCACACGTGGTATAATATTCACTCACACGTGGTATAATATTCACTCACACGTGGTATAATATTCACTCACACGTGGTATAATATTCACTCACAGGTGGTATAATATTCACTCACACGTGGTATAATATTCACTCACAGGTGGTATAATATTCACTCACACGTGGTATAATATTCACTCACAGGTGGTATAATATTCACTCACACGTGGTATAATATTCACTCACACGTGGTATAATATTCACTCACACGTGGTATAATATTCACTCACACGTGGTATAATATTCACTCACACGTGGTATAATATTCACTCACACGTGGTATAATATTCACTCACACGTGGTATAATATTCACTCACACGTGGTATAATATTCACTCACACGTGGTATAATATTCACTCACAGGTGGTATAATATTCACTCACACGTGGTATAATATTCACTCACAGGTGGTATAATATTCACTCACACCTGGTATAATATTCACTCACAGGTGGTATAATATTCACTCACACCTGTATAATATTCACTCACACGTGGTATAATATTCACTCACAGGTGGTATAATATTCACTCACACGTGGTATAATATTCACTCACACGTGGTATAATATTCACTCACACGTGGTATAATATTCACTCACACGTGGTATAATATTCACTCACACGTGGTATAATATTCACTCACACGTGGTATAATATTCACTCACACGTGGTATAATATTCACTCACACGTGGTATAATATTCACTCACACGTGGTATAATATTCACTCACACGTGGTATAATATTCACTCACACGTGGTATAATATTCACTCACACGTGGTATAATATTCACTCACAGGTGGTATAATATTCACTCACACGTGGTATAATATTCACTCACACGCGGTATAATATTCACTCACACGTGGTATAATATTCACTCACATGTGGTATAATATTCACTCACACGTGGTATAATATTCACTCACACGTGGTATAATATTCACTCACACGTGGTATAATATTCACTCACAGGTGGTATAATATTCACTCACAGGCGGTATAATATTCACTCACACGTGGTATAATATTCACTCACACGTGGTATAATATTCACTCACACGTGGTATAATATTCACTCACACGTGGTATAATATTCACTCACAGGTGGTATAATATTCACTCACAGGTGGTATAATATTCACTCACAGGTGGTATAATATTCACTCACACGTGGTATAATATTCACTCACAGGTGGTATAATATTCACTCACAGGTGGTATAATATTCACTCACACGTGGTATAATATTCACTCACAGGTGGTATAATATTCACTCACAGGTGGTATAATATTCACTCACACGTGATATAATATTCACTCACACGTGGTATAATATTCACTCACACGTGGTATAATATTCACTCACACGCGGTATAATATTCACTCACACGTGGTATAATATTCACTCACACGTGGTATAATATTCACTCACAGGTGGTATAATATTCACTCACAGGTGGTATAATATTCACTCACACGTGGTATAATATTCACTCACACGTGGTATAATATTCACTCACACGTGGTATAATATTCACTCACACGTGGTATAATATTCACTCACACGTGGTATAATATTCACTCACACGTGGTATAATATTCACTCACACGTGGTATAATATTCACTCACACGTGGTATAATATTCACTCACACGTGGTATAATATTCACTCACACGTGGTATAATATTCACTCACACGTGGTATAATATTCACTCACAGGTGGTATAATATTCACTCACACGTGGTATAATATTCACTCACACGTGGTATAATATTCACTCACAGTGGTATAATATTCACTCACACGTGGTATAATATTCACTCTCACGTGGTATAATATTCACTCACACGTGGTATAATATTCACTCTCACGTGGTATAATATTCACTCACACGTGGTATAATATTCACTCACACGTGGTATAATATTCACTCACACGTGGTATAATATTCACTCACACGTGGTATAATATTCACTCACACGTGTATAATATTCACTCACACGTGGTATAATATTCACTCACACGTGGTATAATATTCACTCACAGGTGGTATAATATTCACTCACACGTGGTATAATATTCACTCACACGTGGTATAATATTCACTCACAGGTGGTATAATATTCACTCACACGTGGTATAATATTCACTCTCACGTGGTATAATATTCACTCACACGTGGTATAATATTCACTCTCACGTGGTATAATATTCACTCACACGTGGTATAATATTCACTCACACGTGGTATAATATTCACTCTCACGTGGTATAATATTCACTCACACGTGGTATAATATTCACTCTCACGTGGTATAATATTCACTCACACGTGGTATAATATTCACTCACACGTGGTATAATATTCACTCACACGTGGTATAATATTCACTCACACGTGGTATAATATTCACTCACACGTGGTATAATATTCACTCACACGTGGTATAATATTCACTCACACGTGGTATAATATTCACTCACACGTGGTATAATATTCACTCACACGTGGTATAATATTCACTCACACGTGGTATAATATTCACTCACACGTGGTATAATATTCACTCACACGTGGTATAATATTCACTCACACGCGGTATAATATTCACTCACACGTGGTATAATATTCACTCACAGGTGGTATAATATTCACTCACAGGTGGTATAATATTCACTCACGTGGTATAATATTCACTCACACGTGGTATAATATTCACTCACACGGGTATAATATTCACTCACAGGCGGTATAATATTCACTCACACGCGGTATAATATTCACTCACACGTGGTATAATATTCACTCACACGTGGTATAATATTCACTCACACGTGGTATAATATTCACTCACACGTGGTATAATATTCACTCACACGTGGTATAATATTCACTCTCACGTGGTATAATATTCACTCACACGTGGTATAATATTCACTCACACGTGGTATAATATTCACTCTCACGTGGTATAATATTCACTCACACGTGGTATAATATTCACTCTCACGTGGTATAATATTCACTCACACGTGGTATAATATTCACTCACACGTGGTATAATATTCACTCACACGTGGTATAATATT
>NC_140989.1:372893904-372965027 GCF_052327205.1 Somniosus microcephalus | reverse complement strand
CCCAGTCGCTCTCTCTCTCTTCCCCCCCGTCGCGCTCTCTCTCTTCCCCCCCAGTCGCTCGCTCTCTCTTCCCCCCCAGTCGCTCGCTCTCTCTTCCCCCCCAGTCGCTCTCTCTCTCTTCCCCCCCAGTCGCTCGCTCTCTCTTCCCCCCCGTCGCTCGCTCTCTCTTCCCCCCCCGTCGCTCGCTCTCTCTTCCCCCCCGTCGCTCGCTCTCTCTTTCCCCCCCTGTCGCTCTCTCTCTTCCCCAGTCTCTCTCTCTCTTCCCCCTCCAGTCGCTCTCTCTCTTCCCTCCAGTCGCTCTCTCTCTTCCCCCCCAGTCGCTCTCTCTCTTCCCCCAGTCGCTCTCTCTTCCCCCCCGTCGCTCTCTCTCTTCCCCCCAGTCGCTCTCCTTCTTCCCCCCCAGTCGCTCTCTCTCTTCCCCCAGTTGCTCTCTCTCTTCCCCCCCAGTCGCTCTCTCTTCCCCCGCAGTCGCTCTCTCTTCCCCCCAGTCGCTCTCTCTCTCTTCCCCCCCAGTCGCTCTCTCTCTCTTCCCCCCCAGTCGCTCTCTCTCTCTTCCCCCCCAGTCGCTCTCTCTCTCTTCCCCCCCAGTCGCTCTCTCTCTCTTCCCCCCCAGTCGCTCTCTCTCTCTTCCCCCCCAGTCGCTCTCTCTCTCTTCCCCCCCAGTCGCTCGCTCTCTCTTCCCCCCCAGTCGCTCGCTCTCTCTTCCCCCCCAGTCGCTCGCTCTCTCTTCCCCCCAGTCGCTCGCTCTCTCTTCCCCCCCAGTCGCTCGCTCTCTCTTCCCCCCCAGTCGCTCGCTCTCTCTTCCCCCCCAGTCGCTCGCTCTCTCTTCCCCCCAGTCGCTCTCTCTTTCCCCCCTGTCGCTCTCTCTCTTCCCCCCCAGTCGCTCTCTCTCTTCCCCCCATCGCTCTCTCTCTTTACCCCGGTGCTCTCTCTCTTCCCCCCCAGTCGCTCTCTCTCTCTTCCCCCCCAGTCGCTCTCTCTCTTCCCCCCCAGTCGCTCTCTCTCTTCCCCCCCAGTCGCTCTCTCTCTTCCCCCCCAGTTGCTCTCTCTCTTCCCCCCCGTCGCTCTCTCTCTTCCCCCCACTTGCTCTCTCTCTTCCCCCCGTCGCTCTCTCTTCCCCCCAGTCGCTCGCTCTCTTCCCCCCAGTCGCTCGCTCTCTTCCCCCCAGTCGCTCTCTCTCTCTTCCCCCCAGTCGCTCTCTCTCTCTTCCCCCCTAGTCGCTCGCTCTCTCTTCCCCCCCAGTCGCTCTCTCTCTCTTCCCCCCCAGTCGCTCTCTCTCTCTTCCCCCCCAGTCGCTCTCTCTCTCTTCCCCCCCAGTCGCTCTCTCTCTCTTCCCCCCAGTCGCTCACTCTCTCTTCCCCCCAGTCGCTCGCTCTCTCTTCCCCCCCAGTCGCTCGCTCTCTCTTCCCCCCCAGTCGCTCGCTCTCTCTTCCCCCCCAGTCGCTCGCTCTCTCTTCCCCCCAGTCGCTCGCTCTCTCTTCCCCCCCAGTCGCTCGCTCTCTCTTCCCCCAGTCGCTCTCTCTTTCCCCCCTGTCGCTCTCTCTCTTCCCCCAGTCTGTCTCTCTCTTCCCCCCCCAGTCGCTCTCTCTCTTCCCTCCAGTCGCTCTCTCTCTTCCCCCCCAGTCGCTCTCTCTCTTCCCCCCAGTCGCTCTCTCTCTTCCCCCCAGTCGCTCTCTCTTCCCCCCCGTCGCTCTCTCTCTTCCCCCCAGTCGCTCTCCTTCTTCCCCCCCCAGTCGCTCTCTCTCTTCCCCCAGTTGCTCTCTCTCTTTCCCCCCCAGTCGCTCTCTCTTCCCCCGCAGTCGCTCTCTCTTCCCCCCCAGTCGCTCTCTCTTCCCCCCCAGTCGCTCTCTCTCTCCGCCCCAGTCGCTCTCTCTCTTCCCCCCCAGTCGCTCTCTCTCTTCCCCCCCCAGTCTCTCTATCTCTTCCCCCCCAGTCACTCTCTCTCTTCCCCCCCCAGTCGCGCTCTCTCTCTTCCCCCGCAGTCGCTCTCTCTCTTCCCCACCCCAGTCGCTCTCTCTCTTCCCCCCCAGTCGCTCTCTCTCTTCCCCCCCAGTCGCACTCTCTCTCTTCCCCCCCCAGTCGCTCTCTCTCTCTTCCCCCCAGTCGCTCTCTCTCTCTTCCCCCTCCAGTCGCTCTCTCTCTCTTCCCCCTCCAGTGGCTCTCTCTCTCTTCCCCCCCCCAGTCGCTCTCTCTCTCTCTTCCCTCCCCAGTCGCTCTCTCTCTCTTCCCCCCGTCGCTCTCTCTCTTCCCCCCGTCGCTCTCTCTCTTCCCCCCTGTCGCTCTCTCTCTTCCTCCCGTCGCTCTCTCTCTTCCCCCCGTCGCTCTCTCTCTTCCCCCCTGTCGCTCTCTCTCTTCCTCCCGTCGCTCTCTCTCTTCCCCCCGTCGCTCTCTCTCTTCCCCCCGTCGCTCGCTGTCTTCCCCCCCAGTCGCTCTCTCTCTTCCCCCCCGTCGCTCTCTCTCTTCCCCCCAGTCGCTCTCTCTCTTCCCCCCAGTCGCTCTCTCTCTTCCCCCCCAGTCGCTCTCTCTCTTCCACCCATCGCTCTCTCTCTTTACCCCGGCGCTCTCTCTCT
Source organism: Somniosus microcephalus (assembly GCF_052327205.1). Taxonomy (NCBI): domain Eukaryota; kingdom Metazoa; phylum Chordata; class Chondrichthyes; order Squaliformes; family Somniosidae; genus Somniosus; species Somniosus microcephalus. Next base: position 372,962,457 of record NC_140989.1, on the reverse strand, counting down.
TCGCCCCCCCAGTCGCTCTCTCTCTTCCCCCCCCAGTCGCTCTCTCTCTTCCCCCCCCGTCGCTCTCTCTCTTCCCCCCCCGTCGCTCCTCTCTCTTCCCCCCCGTCGCTCTCTCTCTTCCCCCCCGTCGCTCTCTCTCTTCCCCCCCGTCGCTCTCTCTCTTCCCCCCCGTCGCTCTCTCTCTTCCCCCCCGTCGCTCTCTCTCTTCCCCCCCGTCGCTCTCTCTCTTCCCCCCCGTCGCTCTCTCTCTTCCCCCCCGTCGCTCTCTCTCTTCCCCCCCGTCGCTCTCTCACTTCCCCCCCAGTCGCTCTCTCTCTCTTCCCCCCCAGTCGCTCTCTCTCTCTTCCCCCCCCAGTCGCTCTCTCTCTCTTCCCCCCCAGTCGCTCTCTCTCTCTTCCCCCTCCAGTGGCTCTCTCTCTCTTCCCCCCCCAGTCGCTCTCTCTCTCTCTTCCCTCCCCAGTCGCTCTCTCTCTCTTCCCCCCGTCGCTCTCTCTCTTCCCCCCGTCGCTCTCTCTCTTCCCCCCTGTCGCTCTCTCTCTTCCTCCCGTCGCTCTCTCTCTTCCCCCCGTCGCTCTCTCTCTTCCCCCCTGTCGCTCTCTCTCTTCCTCCCGTCGCTCTCTCTCTTCCCCCCGTCGCTCTCTCTCTTCCCCCCGTCGCTCGCTGTCTTCCCCCCCAGTCGCTCTCTCTCTTCCCCCCCGTCGCTCTCTCTCTTCCCCCCAGTCGCTCTCTCTCTTCCCCCCAGTCGCTCTCTCTCTTCCCCCCCAGTCGCTCTCTCTCTTCCACCCATCGCTCTCTCTCTTTACCCCGGCGCTCTCTCTCTTCGCCCCCCAGTCGCTCTCTCTCTTCCCCCCCCAGTCGCTCTCTCTCTTCCCCCCCCGTCGCTCTCTCTCTTCCCCCCCCGTCGCTCTCTCTCTTCCCCCCCGTCGCTCTCTCTCTTCCCCCCCGTCGCTCTCTCTCTTCCCCCCCGTCGCTCTCTCTCTTCCCCCCCGTCGCTCTCTCTCTTCCCCCCCGTCGCTCTCTCTCTTCCCCCCCCGTCGCTCTCTCTCTTCCCCCCGTCGCGCTCTCTCTTCCCCCCCAGTCGCTCTCTCTCTTCCCCCCCAGTCGCTCTCTCTCTTCCCCCCATTGCTCTCTCTCTTTACCCCGGTGCTCTCTCTCTTCCCCCCCAGTCGCTCTCTCTCTCTTCCCCCCCAGTCGCTCTCTCTCTTCCCCCCCAGTTGCTCTCTCTCTTCCCCCCCGTCGCTCTCTCTCTTCCCCCCACTTGCTCTCTCTCTTCCCCCCCGTCGCTCTCTCTTCCCCCCAGTCGCTCGCTCTCTTCCCCCCAGTCGCTCTCTCTCTCTTCCCCCCAGTCGCTCTCTCTCTCTTCCCCCCGAGTCGCTCGCTCTCTCTTCCCCCCTGTCACTCTCTCTCTCTTCCCCCCAGTCGCTCTCTCTCTCTTCCCCCCCAGTCGCTCTCTCTCTCTTCCCCCCCAGTCGCTCTCTCTCTCTTCCCCCCCAGTCGCTCTCTCTCTCTTCCCCCCCCAGTCGCTCTCTCTCTCTTCCCCCCCAGTCGCTCGCTCTCTCTTCCCCCCCAGTCGCTCGCTCACTCTTCCCCCCAAGTCGCTCGCTCTCTCTTCCCCCCAGTTGCTCTCTCTTTCCCCCCCTGTCGCTCTCTCTCTTCCCCCCCAGTCGCGCTCTCTCTTCCCCCCATCGCTCTCTCTCTTTACCCCGGTGCTCTCTCTCTTCCCCCCCAGTCGCTCTCTCTCTCTTCCCCCCCAGTCGCTCTCTCTCTTCCCCCCCAGTCGCTCTCTCTCTTCCCCCCCATCGCTCTCTCTCTTCCCCCCACTTGCTCTCTCTCTTCCCCCCCGTCGCTCTCTCTTCCCCCCAGTCGCTCGCTCTCTTCCCCCCAGTCGCTCTCTCTCTCTTCCCCCCAGTCGCTCTCTCTCTCTTCCCCCCTAGTCGCTCGCTCTCTCTTCCCCCCCAGTCGCTCTCTCTCTCTTCCCCCCCAGTAGCTCTCTCTCTCTTCCCCCCCAGTCGGTCTCTCTCTCTTCCCCCCCAGTCGCTCTCTCTCTCTTCCCCCCCAGTCGCTCTCTCTCTCTTCCCCCCCAGTCGCTCTCTCTCTCTTCCCCCCGCAGTCGCTCTCTCTCTCTTCCCCCCCAGTCGCTCGCTCTCTCTTCCCCCCCAGTCGCTCGCTCTCTCTTCCCCCCCAGTCGCTCGCTCTCTCTTCCCCCCCAGTCGCTCGCTCTCCCCCCCAGTCGCTCGCTCTCCCCCCCAGTCGCTCTCTCTTTCCCCCCTGTCGCTCTCTCTCTTCCCCCAGTCTCTCTCTCTCTTCCCCCCCAGTCGCTCTCTCTCTTCCATCCAGTCGCTCTCTCTCTTCCCCCCAGTCGCTCGCTCTCTCTTCCCCCCCAGTCGCTCGCTCTCTCTTCCCCCCCAGTCGCTCGCTCTCTCTTCCCCCAGTCGCTCTCTCTTTCCCCCCTGTCGCTCTCTCTCTTCCCCCAGTCTCTCTCTCTCTTCCCCCCCCAGTCGCTCTCTCTCTTCCCCCCCAGTCGCTCTCTCTCTTCCCCCCCAGTCGCTCTCTCTCTTCCCCCCAGTCGCTCTCTCTTCCCCCCCGTCGCTCTCTCTCTTCCCCCCAGTCGCTCTCCTTCTTCCCCCCCAGTCGCTCTCTCTCTTCCCCCAGTTGCTCTCTCTCTTTCCCCCCCAGTCGCTCTCTCTTCCCCCCAGTCGCTCTCTCTTCCCCCTCAGTCGCTCTCTCTTCCCCCCCAGTCGCTCTCTCTTCCCCCCCCAGTCGCTCTCTCTTCCCCCCCAGTCGCTCTCTCTTCCCCCCCAGTCGCTCTCTCTCTTCCCCCCAGTCGCTCTCTCTCTTCCCCCCCAGTCGCTCTCTCTCTTCCCCCCCAGTCGCTCTCTCTCTTCCCCCCCCAGTCTCTCTCTCTCTTCCCCCCCCAGTCGCTCTCTCTCTTCCCCCCCAGTCACTCTCTCTCTTCCCCCCCAGTCGCTCTCTCTCTTCCCCCGCAGTCGCTCTCTCTCTTCCCCACCCCAGTCGCTCTCTCTCTTCCCCCCCAGTCGCTCTCTCTCTTCCCCCCCAGTCGCACTCTCTCTCTTCCCCCCCCAGTCGCTCTCTCTCTCTTCCCCCCAGTCGCTCTCTCTCTCTTCCCCCTCCAGTCGCTCTCTCTCTCTTCCCCCTCCAGTCGCTCTCTCTCTCTTCCCCCCCAGTCGCTCTCTCTCTCTTCCCTCCCCAGTCGCTCTCTCTCTCTTCCCCCCGTCGCTCTCTCTCTTCCCCCCGTCGCTCTCTCTCTTCCCCCCTGTCGCTCTCTCTCTTCCTCCCGTCGCTATCTCTCTTCCCCCCGTCGCTCTCTCTCTTCCCCCCCTGTCGCTCTCTCTCTTCCTCCCGTCGCTCTCTCTCTTCCCCCCGTCGCTCTCTCTCTTCCCCCCGTCGCTCGCTGTCTTCCCCCCCAGTCGCTCTCTCTCTTCCCCCCCGTCGCTCTCTCTCTTCCCCCCAGTCGCTCTCTCTCTTCCCCCCAGTCGCTCTCTCTCTTCCCCCCAGTCGCTCTCTCTCTTCCCCCCCAGTCGCTCTCTCTCTTCCACCCATCGCTCTCTCTCTTTACCCCGGCGCTCTCTCTCTTCCCCCCCCCAGTCGCTCTCTCTCTTCCCCCCCCAGTCGCTCTCTCTCTTCCCCCCCAGTCGCTCTCTCTCTTCCCCCTGTCGCTCTCTCTCTTCCCCCGTCGCTCTCTCTCTTCCCCCCCCGTCGCTCTCTCTCTTCCCCCCCGTCGCTCTCTCTCTTCCCCCCGTCGCTCTCTCTCTTCCCCCCCAGCTGCTCTCTCTCTTCCCCCCAGTCGCTCTCTCTCTCTTCCCCCCCAGTCGCTCTCTCTCTCTTCCCCCCCAGTCGCTCTCTCTCTCTTCCCCCCCAGTCGCTCTCTCTCTCTTCCCCCCCAGTCGCTCTCTCTCTTCCCCCTCCAGTCGCTCTCTCTCTCTTCCCCCCCAGTCGCTCTCTCTCTCTTCCCTCCCCAGTCGCTCTCTCTCTCTTCCCCCCGTCGCTCTCTCTCTGTTCCCCCCAGTCGCTCTCTCTCTCTTCCCCCCCCGTCGCTCTCTCTCTTCCCCCCCCGTCACTCTCTCTCTTCCCCCCGTCGCTCTCTCTCTTCCCCCCGTCGCTCTCTCTCTCTTCCTCCCGTCGCTCTCTCTCTTCCCCCGTCGCTCTCTCTCTTCCCCCCGTCGCTCGCTCTCTTCCCCCCCCAGTCGCTCTCTCTCTTCCCCCCCCAGTCGCTCTCTCTCTTCCCCCCAGTCGCTCTCTTCCCCCCCAGTCGCTCTCTCTCTCTTCCCCCCCCAGTCGCTCTCTCTCTCTTCCCCCCCGTCGCGCTCTCTCTCTTCCCCCCCAGTCGCTCGCTCTCTCTTCCCCCCCCAGTCGCTCGCTCTCTCTTCCCCCCCAGTCGCTCTCTCTCTCTTCCCCCCCAGTCGCTCGCTCTCTCTTCCCCCCCCGTCGCTCGCTCTCTCTTCCCCCCCGTCGCTCGCTCTCTCTTCCCCCCCGTCGCTCGCTCTCTCTTCCCCCCCGTCGCTCGCTCTCTCTTCCCCCCCAGTCGCTCTCTCTCTTCCCCCCAGTCGCTCTCTCTCTTCCCCCCAGTCGCTCTCTCTCTTCCCCCCAGTCGCTCTCTCTCTTGCCCCCCAGTCGCTCTCTCTCTTCCCCCCCCAGTCGCTCTCTCTCTTCCCCCCCAGTCGCTCTCTCTCTTCCCTCTCCAGTCGCTCTTCTCTTGCTCTCCAGTCGCTCTTCTCTTGCTCCCCAGTCGCTCTCTCTCTTCCCCCCCAGTCGCTCTCTCTCTTCCCCCCCCCAGTCGCTCTCTCTCTTCCCCCCCCAGTCGCTCTCTCTCTTCCACCCCAGTCACTCTCTCTCTTCCCCCCCAGTCGCTCTCTCTCTTCCCCCCCAGCTGCTCTCTCTCTTCCCCCCCAGTCGCTCTCTCTCTTCCCCCCCAGTCGCTCTCTATCTTGCTCCCCAGTCGCTCTCTCTCTTGCTCCCCAGTCGCTCTCTCTCTTCCCCCCCAGTCGCTCTCTCTCTTCCCCCCCAGTCGCTCTCTCTCTTCCCCCCCAGTCGCTCTCTCTCTTCCCCCCCAGCTGCTCTCTCTCTTCCCCCCCAGTCGCTCTCTCTCTTCCCCCCCAGTCGCTCTCTCTCTTGCTCCCCAGTCGCTCTCTCTCTTGCTCCCCAGTCGCTCTCTCTCTTCCCCCCCAGTCGCTCTCTCTCTTCCCCCCAGTCACTTTCTCTCTTCCCCCCCAGTCGCTCTCTCTCTTCCCCCCAGTCGCTCTCTCTCTTCCCCCGTCGCTCTCTCTCTTCCCCCCCAGTCGCTCTCTCTCTTCCCCCCCAGTCGCTCTCTCTCTTCCCCCCCAGTCGCTCTGTCTCTTCCCCCCCAGTCGCTCTCTCTTCCCCCCCAGTCGCTCTCTCTTCCCCCCCAGTCGCTCTCTCTCTTCCCCCCCAGTCGCTCTCTCTTCCCCCCCCCAGTCGCTCTCTCTCTTCCCCCCAGTCGCTCTCTCTCTTCCCCCCAGTCGCTCTCTCTCTTCCCCCCCAGTCGCTCTCTCTCTTCCCCCCAGTCGCTCTCTCTCTTCCCCCCAGTCGCTCTCTCTCTTCCCCCCAGTCGCTCTCTCTCTTCCCCCCAGTCGCTCTCTCTCTTCCCCCCAGTCGCTCTCTCTCTTCCCCCCAGTCGCTCTCTCTCTTACCGCCAGTCGCTCTCTCTCTTCCCCTTAGTCGCTCTCTCTCTTCCCCCCAGTCGCTCTCTCTCTTCCCCCCAGTCGCTCTCTCTCTTCCCCCCAGTCGCTCTCTCTCTTCCCCCCAGTCGCTCTCTCTCTTCCCCCCAGTCGCTCTCTCTCTTCCCCCCCAGTCGCTCTCTCTCTTCCCCCCCAGTCGCTCTCTCTTCCCCCCCAGTCGCTCTCTCTCTTCCCCCCCCAGTCGCTCTCTCTCTTCCCCCCCGAGTCGCTCTCTCTCTTCCCCCCCAGCAGCTCTCTCTCTTCCCCCCCAGTCGCTCTCTCTCTTCCCCCCCAGTCGCTCTCTCTCTTCCCCCCCAGTCGCTCTCTCTCTTCCCCCCCAGTCGCTCTCTCTCTTCCCCCCCAGTCGCTCTCTCTCTTCCCCCCCAGTCGCTCTCTCTCTTCCCCCCCAGTCGCTCTCTCTCTTCCCCCCCAGTCGCTCTCTCTCTTCCCCCCCAGTCGCTCTCTCTCTTCCCCCCCAGTCGCTCTCTCTCTTCCCCCCCAGTCGCTCTCTCTCTTCCCCCCCAGTCGCTCTCTCTCTTCCCCCCCAGTCGCTCTCTCTCTTCCCCCCCAGTCGCTCTCTCTCTTCCCCCCCAGTCGCTCTCTCTCTTCCCCCCCAGTCGCTCTCTCTCTTCCCCCCCAGTCGCTCTCTCTCTTCCCCCCCAGCTGCTCTCTCTCTTCCCCCCCAGTCGCTCTCTCTCTTCCAACAACAACATGCCCTCGAAAAAGCCTCGGCACCGCCGGGCACTTCAGCTAGTGATTTACAAAGTGACAGGATTACCTCACTATTTCACTCCCTTTATATTCAGTCACTGTCCATGAGTTTGAAGGAGGATGTGGTTAACCAGAAATCCTTGTCTCAGTGAATTCACTACATGTGTTGTGAGCTTCGCTCGAACTGTGGAATTAAAGGGAGGATCATCACTACTTCTGTAGAAACACAGTCTGAGCCTCACTCGGCTAAAAGTCTGACAGCCAATTATTTCTCAATCCGAGCACCAATTATGAAATCGCAGCGAGTCATGACAGCTGGTGAATGTTAACGTGGAGTTTCTGCTTCTCAACTTTAAAATAAAGACTCGCATTTCTGTAGCACCTTTCATCACCTCACGATGTCCCGTGGAGTGTTTGATGGAGCAGTGTAGAGGGAGCTTTAGTCTGTATCTAACCCGTGCTGTACCTGCCCTGGGAGTGTTTGATGGGACAGTGTAGAGGGAGCTTTACTCTGTATCTAACCCGTGCTGTACCTGCCCTGGGAGTATTTGATGGGACAGTGTAGAGGGAGCTTTACTCTGTATCTAACCCGTGCTGTACCTGCCCTGGGAGTATTTGATGGGACAGTGTAGAGGGAGCTTTACTCTGTATCTAACCCGTGCTGTACCTGCCCTGGGAGTGTTTGATGGGACAGTGTAGAGGGAGCTTTACTCTGTATCTAACCCGTGCTGTACCTGCCCTGGGAGTATTTGATGGGACAGTGTAGAGGGAGCTTTACTCTGTATCTAACCCGTGCTGTACCTGCCCTGGGAGTGTTTGATGGGACAGTGTAGAGGGAGCTTTACTCTGTATCTAACCCGTGCTGTACCTGCCCTGGAAGTGTTTGATGGGACAGTGTAGAGAGAGCTTTACTCTGTATCTAACCCGTGCTGTACCTGCCCTGGGAGTGTTTGATGGGACAGTGTAGAGGGAGATTTACTCTGTATCTAACCTGTGCTGTGCCTGCCCTGGGAGTGTTTGATGGGACAGTGTAGAGGGAGCTTTACTCTGTATCTAACCCGTGCTGTACCTGCCCTGGGAGTGTTTGATGGGACAGTGTAGATGTGCTGTTGTTTGCTGAGAGCTGCCAGACTTGCATTAATGGTGTACTTGGATTAATTCCTGAGCTGACCCATCCTACACAGAGAGCTGATGAAGGATGTGAGGTCGCAGGTTCTCCATTAGAGGGACACTGGGAGATGGAGCTGAGATTTTGCCGCAGTGTTGGATTGAGATGAACACCATGTTTCGCTCGTTCCTCCAACACCCGGGATTTCCAGCAGGAATCCCAGAATGTTCTCTGTCATGTTACAAACGTTAACATTTACAAATTGATCTTTTCACAAGGTGTTGCGTGTGCTGTTCAGACAGCCATTAACAGTCTAACATTTGAGGCATTTCCCAGGTATCTGACTCCAGGATATACTTGGGTCTCCTCACAGATGTTGTGAGTTTGAACTGATTCTAAGCTGGTGCCTGGGGATTGTGTCTGATACTCTGGGGATTGTGAACATCTGTATCCGTTCCTCCGCCAGCTGTTCACAGAATCTCACAGCACAGCAAGAGGCCATTCGGCCCATCGTGCCTGTGCCGGCTCTTTGAAAGAGCTCCAATTAGTCCCACTCCCCGGGGTTACGGGGAGCGGGCAGGAAATTGGACATGAGTCCAGGTTCGGATCGGTCATGGCCCTGTGGGTGGCGGAGCCGGCCCAGGGGCCGTGTAGCCTGGTCCTGCTCATACTTCTTGTGTTCTAATTCTGTGTAAGATTTCAGGAGATGGTTCTATTCACAGGTGTAGTGTATGTACCTTTAAGAGAGAACTACTTTTACAACTCCTGTATACTGTAGTACCGGCAGTGACCACACCTGTATATAAGCCCTGAGCAGGCATCTGTACTGTTAGTTTTTAGACTACCCTCATCCAGTAAACACCTGTTGATTGTTGATCTGCAGTCTCCGTATATTTATTGAAGAACACCATACCTTAAGATTCCCGGATTTAACAGTGGCGACGAGGTCGATTTGAACCTACCTGCAACTCTGCATTTCCTCCCAGGGATTCGCTCCTGGAGGACAGTGGAAGAAAGTCGAAGCCAGAAGCACGGGCGTCGACCACGAGCAACCGCCCAGTCATCCGGCAGAGAGTGAGCATCGCAGGGGAGGCTGTTGAGAGCTGGGCTTGGTTCTCCAGCCACGACGATCCAGCAACAGGCTGGCAACAGATACAGCACAGACCCTTCCCGGACAGCGGCGGCTGGAGCCGACCGACGGCACAGAAAAGGCCGAGCAGCGTCGACGGGGTAAGAGAGAGGGTAAAACGCACAGGGCGCAGCCGGGGGTTGAAGACCGAGCGGCGTCGACGGAAAACAAAAAGAGAGGGAGGGTAAAGCACAGCCGGGGTTCAGGACCGAGCGGCGGCAACGAGAGAGGCACACAGGAAAACGCGCAGAGCGCAGCCAGGGCTCAAGGGCTGAGCAGCGTCCGCGGGGGAAGAAAGGAAGCGCAGGAGACGCCATTTGAGCCGCGGAGAAGAAGGGAGAGCACGGGAGACGCCATTTTTGAAGCCGCAGCGGAGAAGAAGGGCGAGCGCGGGAAGAAAGGGAAGCGCGGGAGATGCCATTTTGAGCCAGCGGAGAAGAAGGGAGAGCGCGGGAGACGCCATTTTAGCCAGTCTAACCACACCCAGGGATGCCGAAGAGTGGCAGTGTCACAGCGTTCGACAATGAAGTCGAAGATTGGGCGACATATGTGGAACGCATTGAGGTGTACTGCAAGGCGAATGAAGTGCCAGATGCCAGGAAAGCACTGGTTTTGTTGAATTCCATGGGTGCAAAAACATATGGCTTACTGCGAAACCCAGTAACCCCAGAGAAGCCAGTGGATAAGGATTTTGAAAACATAGTGGAAATCCTACAGGACCACTTAAACCCCACACCGCTGCTGATAGCAGAAAGATTTAAGTTTCACAAAAGGAACCAGCATAAAGACGAAAGTAATGCTGAGTATTTAACGGAACTGCGCAAGCTACCGAAACACTGCCAGTTTGGAATGGGACTAGCAGATACGTTAAGGGACAAGTTTGTGTGTGGGCTTCAAAGTGAAGGAACCCAGAAACGGCTTCTATCAGAAAAGGATCTTACGCTGGACAAGGCTTTCAGCATGGCAGTATCACACGAAGCAGCCGCACGGGGCGCTGCAGAGATACAACGGAGACCGCAAGAATATGGCACCAATGAAATGTCATATGGAGCAGGGAAGTGTTATCGCTGCGGCAGAACAACACACGACCAGAAGGATTGTTGGTTCAAGGACCAAGTGTGCAGACAGTGTGGAAAAGCAGGACACATAGCAAGAGTCTGCAGGTCGGGGAAGAAAACCAGCAGCAAGAAATCTCCACAAGAGAAGTACAAAAAGGTACCTAAGGTGATGGAGAGTAGTTCAGACGAACAGAAAAGTGATACAGACTCCGGAAGCAAGGAGCTGGGTTGTCTGAAACTACATAATGTAATCAAAATGGAGGATCACCAGACTATCTGGGTCACGCTCAAGATAGACGGAGTCCAAGTGAAAATGGAATTGGACACAGGATCAGCCCTAACAGTCTTAAACCGAAGGGACTACAAGCCGCTATTCTCACATATACCCTTGAGAGCTACAGAGATTGTCTTGAAGACATACATGGGGAAAAAAGTCTACCCCAAAGAAAAAATAAGGGTGAACGTGATATACAACGGCCAGGAAATACCAAAAATGGACCTATATGTATTGCCAGATGGAGGACCACCACTACTAGGACGTGAATGGATCCGGAAGATACAATTAGATTGGCATTCCATACAGGCACTGACGGTAGAGGCCAAAAAGGATGACGACGTCACACCTGGACGACTGTCAAAAATGCTAACTGACGCACAAGAAGTGTTCCAGGAGGGACTCGGAACACTAAAAGGCATAACAGCGACGATTAAAATAGAGGAAAATGCAAGCCCAAAGTTTTTTAAGGCCAGACCGGTGCCTTATGTGATCCGCCCAGCCGTCGAAGCAGAGCTGGAAGGTTTGGAACGTTCAGGAGTACTGTCCAAAGTGCACTGGAGCGAGTGGGCTGCACCAATCGTTCCTGTAATGAAGATGTCGTTGAGTAATACGCCTGGGGAACCAAAGAAGGTTCGCATCTGTGGGGACTTTAAGGTGACAGTGAACCCAGTCCTTCACACGGTACAATATCTGCTTCCGCGGATTGAAGATATTTTTGCCTCGCTATCTGGAGGAAAACACTTCACTAAGATTGATCTGGCCCAGGCGTACCTGCAAATGGAGGTAGAAGAAGCCTCGAAACAATACCTCACGATCAACACTCACAAAGGTCTCTACCAATACAACTGGCTGGTATTCGGGGTAGCATCGGCTCCGTCTATTTGGCAAAGGGCAATGGATCAAGTCCTGCAAGGGATTCCAGGGACCCAGTGTTATTTGGACGACATCCTGGTCACGGGCAAAAATGACAGTGATCACCTCGCCAACCTGGAGCAGGTGCTCACTAGATTGAAGGAATATGGGCTACGAGCTAATCGCCACAAATGCGAGTTTTTCCAGAAGCAGATCTCGTATTGTGGCCACGTTATTGATGAAGAGGGGTTACATAAGTCCCCTGAGAAGATTGAGGCAGTAGTCAAGGCTCCAGCACCGGAAAATGTGTCACAACTGAGGTCGTTCCTCGGGCTGGTGAACTACTACCATAAGTTCTTACCAAATTTGTCTGCAGTATTACACCCACTGAACACCCTACTGCAGACGGGGGTACCATGGAAGTGGAATGACGAATGTAAACGAGCTTTCCAGAAGTGCAAAGAATTGATCACATCAAAAGAGGTGTTGGCCCATTTCAACCCAGCACTACCAATTCGGTTGGCGTGTGATGCATCACCCTATGGTATTGGAGCGGTGCTGTCGCACAAATTCCCAGACGGGTTGGAGAGGCCAGTAGCCTTTGCGTCTCGGTCACTAACCTCAGCCGAGCGTAACTACGCCCAGATTGACAGGGAGGCCCTCAGCCTAGTATGGGGAGTAAAAAAGTTCAACCACTATCTGCACGGGCAGAAGTTCATCTTGCTGACTGACCACCAACCACTTGTCTCCATCTTTAATCCAAAGAAAGGCGTTCCGGTGATGACTGCGCAACGGCTACAAAGATGGTCCCTTTTTCTAGGGGCGAACCAATATGAAATAGAATATAAAGGCACGAAACAGCATGGGAACGCTGATGGGCTATCGCGCCTGCCACTGCCTACTGTGGAGGAAGCACCAGCAGTGGACCCTATCGAGATATTTTATTCGTCAATAATTGAACGATTGCCAGTAACGAGCGCGGATATAGAGAAGGAGACCCGCAATGATCCGACACTGTCTCGGGTATATGATTTGACGGTGAGGGGCTGGCCAACACATGGCGACTCACTGTTGCCAGCATTCTCATCCAGAAGAGAACAGCTGTCAGTATGCCAGGGGACAGTGATGTGTGGATCCAGAGTGGTGATTCAACCCAAGTTAAGGGAGAGAGTGCTAAATGAGCTACATGAAGGTCATCTGGGGGGAGTGAAAATGAAAAGCCTTGCTAGGGCTTATGTGTGGTGGCCGGGAATCGATCAACAAATCGAAGACCTAACTAAGAGCTGCTCAGGATGCCAGAAGGTCCAAAATGCACCACCACATGCCCCTCTACACCCATGGGAGTGGCCCTCCTCTCCATGGCAACGGGTGCATATTGATTTTGCTGGCCCATTCATGGACTCAATGTTTTTAATAGCCGTGGATGCGCACTCGAAATGGCCTGAGGTAATCAAAATGTCCTCCACCACCACGGAGAAAACGATTGCAGTCCTACGGACCATATTTGCTAGGAACAGCTTGCCAGAGCAGACTTGCTCTGATAACGGATCACAGTTTGTGTCCGAAGAGTTTTGGAAATTTATGAGAAGGAATGGGGTAAGTCATTACACATCCGCCCCGTATCATCCAGCCACAAATGGATTGGCTGAGAGGTTCGTACAAACCTTTAAAAAGGCAGTAAAGGCCATGTGCGATGACGACATTCCACTGCAGCATAAGGTGGACAATTTCCTGTTAGCCTACAGAAATGCGACACATGCAGTTACCAACCAGACCCCGGCCATGATGTTCTTTAACCGAAGGTTGAGATCTCATCTGGATTTGCTCAGACCAAATGTGCGAAGAAATGTTGAGAATAAGCAATTCCAGCACATCAATGAGAAGCCGACAAGGAGCTTCAATGTAGGACAACCAGTCTTGGCCCGCGACTACCGAACAGAGAAATGGCAACCCGGAACGATATGCACACGGCAGGGGCCACTAATGTACACAGTGGATGTCGGGGAGAACATTGTGAGATGCCATGTCGACCAGATCCTAGCGTCACAGGAACGAGTCAACCCCATGTCTAGCGTACCTGGTGATGAACCCGACATACCGGTAGCATCTACCCCAGAAACAGTAGCATCGGAAACTGATGAACTAACCGACGACCGGGGGCCAGAATCGCCTCCGCACCAAGAACAAGACACTCAGGAAAGGCGCTATCCAGAAAGGATCAGGAAGCCGCCCTAAAGACTGAACCTATAAATGGACTATTTCAGTTACTGTGCATGTTAAAAGTGTTAACTGTTATTTGAATGTTATGGTACTGTTAATCTAAAAGGGGAGGAATTGTCGTGTATGTACCTTTAAGAGAGAACTACTTTTACAGCTCCTGTATACTGTAGTACCGGTAGTGACCACACCTGTATATAAGCCCTGAGCAGGCATCTGTACTGTTAGTTTTTAGACTACCCTCATCCAGTAAACACCTGTTGATTGTTGATCTGCAGTCTCCGTCTATTTATTGAAGAACACCATACCTTAAGATTCACGGATTTAATAACAGGGATTAGTGGAGACCTTGGGAACAGGCTGCCAGCTAGGAGTCCTTCAAGAGTAAATTGGGCCTGTTCCTGGCTGGGGTGGAGATCATCTTTTACAGAAGGTAAGTACTGCAGGAAATACAGGGACAGAGTGATCTCCTGGACGAGATTCGATCGCCTAGATGGGTCGGAAAGGAATTCCCCAGATTTTTTCTCCCAAATTGGCCATTGGGTTTTTATCTGGTTTTTCGCCTCTCCCAGGAGATCACATGGGTTCGGGTGGGATGGAGAGTGATAGTAGATTTGAGGTTAGGATCAGATCAGCCATGATCTTATTGAATGGCGGAGCAGGCTCGAGGGGCTGATTGGCCTACTCCTGCTCTTATTTCTTATGTTCTTTCCCCAGAGCCCTGCAATTTATCATTTTCAAGTATATTTTTCCCTGTTTTAAGGGAGTTTATTTTAAGCAGGTTCGAACAGCAGATGGGATTTCAGTCTGAATGAGCCAAACATTCGCTCTGTAATATCGCAGCCCGTTCTATTGGGTCTGGGACTAAGCCTTTAATACTCAGACTGAAAACCCAGAGCCTGGGAGAGGCGACAGTAAGTGGATTAAACCTGGGGCCATAGACTTTATCCCCATTAATCCTCTCCCTGACCAATATCTCACTCACTGCCCACTGTCCCCAGTAAACCGGCTGCACATTAAACTTCACCCTCTCTTTATTCCTGGATCAGAGCTCCCTCACTGCGCTGTTCCCTCTGCCAATGTTCTGCTCACTTTAGCAGCTCAGAGAGGAGAATGTTTGAAGAACGATTTACTGTTGTTGTGGCGATGACTGACTGACCCCTGATCCTGTCACCAGCGGATGGGATTTACTATCGAGCAGTTTGAATGATGAGGAGTCTCGGTTCCGTCTCCTGTTGTTCTCTGTTTCCCATTCTCTGTATTGTCCAGGCGCAGATTTCATTATAAACACAGATAGAGACAGACAGGCAAGGTCGAGGGTTCAAGTCCCACTCCAGAGACTCGACAACAAAATCCAGGCCGACACTCCCAGTGCAGTACTGAGGGAGCGCAGCACTGTCGGAGGGGCAGTACCGAGGGAGTGCTGTACTGTCGGAGGGGCAGTACTGAGGGAGCGCTGCACTGTCGGAGGGACAGTACTGAGGGAGCGCTGCACTGTCGGAGGGGCAGTACTGAGGGAGCGCTGCATTGTTGGAGGGCCAGTACTGAGGGAGCGTTGCACTGTCGGAGGGGCAGTACTGAGGGAGCGTTGCACTGTCGGAGGGGCAGTACTGAGGGAGCGCTGCACTGTTGGAGGGGCAGCACTGAGGGAGCGCTGCACTGTCGGAGGGGCAGTAATGAGGGAATTCCACATTTTCGGAGGTGCTGTCTTTTAGATAAGACGTTATACCGAGGCCCCGTCTGTGCTTTAAGCTGGATGTATAAGATCCCATGGCACTATTTTGAAGAAGAGCAGGTGTGTTCTCCCCGGTGTCCTGGGGCCAATATTTATTCCTCAACCAATATCACTAAACAGATGATCTGCTCATTATCACATTGCTGTTTGTGGGCGCTTGCTGTGCGCTAATTGGCTCCCGTGTTTCCCACATTACAACAGTGACCACACTTCAAAAAGTACTTCATTGGCTGTGAAGCTCTTTAGGACGTCCTGAGACGGTGAAAGGTGCTGCAGAAATCAGTCTCTCTCTCTCTCTCCCTCCTCTCTCTTTCTCCTCCGTCTCTCTCTCTCTCCCTCCTCTCTCTTTCTCCTCCGTCTCTCTCTCTCTCTCTTTCTCCTCCCTCTCTCCCTCTCTCTCTCTTTCTCCTCCGTCTCTCTCTCTTTCTCCTCCGTCTCTCTCTCTCTCTCCCTCCTCTCCCTTTCTCCTCTGTCTCTCTCTCCCTCCTCTCTCTTTCTCCTCCCTCTCTCTCTCTCCTCCATCTCTCTCTCCCTCCTCTCTCTTTCTCCTCCCTCTCTCTCTCTCTCCCTCTCTCGTTCTCCTCCATCTCTCTCTCTTTCCCTCTCTCTTTCTCCTCCGTCTCTCTCTCTCTCTCCCTCCTCTCTCTTTCTCCTCCGTCTCTCTCTCTCTCTCCCTCCTCTCTCTTTCTCTCCCTCTCTCTCTCTCTCTCCCTCCTCTCTCTTTCTCCCTCTCCCTCCCTCCTCCTCCTCCCACATTGCCTGGGCTCATTCACCAGAAACACCCTTTGTCTTTTGTTGATGGAGTTCAGTTCTCGCTGTGAGCTCCTATTTTATTTTCCACCCCCAGTAACCTGCTCACTGATGGAGCTGAAATGAGCATGGGATTAAAGTGATTGTTTAAATCTGGTTTCACAGACAGTCCGTGGGTTCCCTGAACACCTGCTCACAGCCCTGAGTCTCAGTGAGGCTGGGGCTCTGGGGAGGTTAGTTTGGGGCGAAGGCCCTTTATTGGAGACCTTTCATTAGAAGGAGGTCACCCATTGGGGACGGACGGTTTAAAGTTGGAAGCTCAGTGTTTAATGAAAGATGACTGTGGTCTATAAGGACCGATCGACACAGGGCCCTGTCAATAATGTGGGCCGACACCACTGCTTGTTGAAGATGGGCTGGAGATTCTCATTCTTTCACCAGTCTGGTTTCCGTTCTCTGAAACCTCCCTCTGGTCTTCTCATTACTGAAATGTTTCCACACAAACACCAGGTGCAGAGTTCTGGGTTTCATTAACTCGAACAAACATTCATTCCTGCCAGCTCACATTCTCTGTAATTAAATTCCAATGTGTAGAATCCCATCGATCTCCCTGGCAAGATGTTGTATTAAAACCGCTGTTCCTTTATTAAATTCACTCTGGGGATATGGGCGTTGCTGGCACGGACGGCATTTATTGCCCATCCCCAGTTACCCTGAGAACGTGGGGGTGGGCCTTCTCCCTGACCAACTGTGGGCCGTGGGGAGATGGACCTTCCCCCTGACCCACTGCGGGCCGTGGGGAGATGGACCTTCTCCCTGACCCACTGCGGGCCGTGGGGAGATGGACCTTCTCCCTGACCCACTGCGGGCCATGGGGAGATGGACCTTCTCCCTGACCCACTGCGGGCCGTGGGGAGATGGACCTTCTCCCTGACCCACTGCGGGCCATGGGGAGATGGAGCTTCTCCCTGACCCACGGCGGGCCCTGGGGAGATGGACCTTCTCACTGACCCACTGCGGGCCGTGGGGAGATGGACCTTCTCCCTGACCCACTGCGGGCCATGGGGAGATGGAGCTTCTCCCTGACCCACTGCGGGCCATGGGGAGATGGACCTTCTCCCTGACCCACTGCGGGCCGTGGGGAGATGGACCTTCTCCCTGACCCACTGCAGGCCGTGGGGAGATGGACCTTCTCACTGACCCACTGTGGGCCGTGGGGAGATGGACCTTCTCTGACCCACTGCGGGCCGTGGGGAGATGGACCTTCTCCCTGACCCACTGCGGGCCGTGGGGAGATGGACCTTCTCACTGACCCACTGTGGGCCGTGGGGAGATGGACCTTCTCCCTGACCCACTGTGGGCCGTGGGGAGATGGACCTTCTCCCTGACCCACTGCGGGCCGTGGGGAGATGGACATTCTCCCTGACCCACTGTGGTCCGTGGGGAGATGGACCTTCTCACTGACCCACTGCGGGCCGTGGGGGTGGGCCTTCTCACTGACCCACTGCGGGCCGTGGGGAGATGGACCTTCTCACTGACACACTGCGGGCCGTGGGGAGATGGACCTTCTCCCTGACCCACTGCGGGCCATGGGGAGATGGACCTTCTCCCTGGCCCACTGCGGGCCGTGGGGAGATGTACCTTCTCCCTGACCCACTGCGGGCCGTGGGGAGATTGACCTTCTCCCTGACACACTGCGGTCTGTGGGGAGATGGACCTTCTCCCTGACCCACTGTGGGCCGTGGGGAGATGGACCTTCTCTCTGACCCACTGCGGGCCGTGGGGAGATGGACCTTCTATAAGTTGCTGAGTGAAGGTTGAATTGAGACCAGTTCCCCTGGTGTTGGTGTCTGAGGGAACGATTCATTGCCAATAGTCTGACTGCAGCAGGACATTAAAATAAGGCAAAGAAGATCGAAAAAACCTCTAAATTATCCTTTTTATTCACTTTCTGATCTGTATTAATGATTTAAACAAACCATCGCCCAAAATAGTCGAGTTTGTGATAAAAGTTAGGGATCTGTCATAATTCTGAGCAGGATTACCATTTGCTGTTAGGGTTTTGTCAATGAGCTGGTGTAAAAGTCTCGGGTTTGGAGCTGATTTATTGCCTCTTTAACCCTCAGACAGTATCGAGTATCGGGGTGAATCTCTGACCCATTTTATCATCTCGCTGCTTCTGTCCTGTCGGCATTCCGGGAGAATCTTTCAGCTCAGCACTGGCCCACTAAATGCTGCTCATTTTATTCTTGGCCCAATCATTAACCTCCAAACTGAGCAACTCTGCTGGAAAATTAACTCTAACAAGGGGCCTGATCACTCGGTGATGGGAAGTGACAGGAATCGGCGGGATTGTGCTTTCTGGAGCCACTAACATCTGTGCTCAATAATACACTAATGAACATCATTAACCAGGGGACTGAACCGTGCTGATAGCCAGTGGTTTAGTTAGTGAGAACGACAGGCTCTTAGTCACACGACACTGTAAACCCGAGATAGCAACACTTAAAGCCCGCAAATCAATGTCAAGTGGTGAGTGGATTTGTAGAAGTAACAATGATTCCTAAGATGCTCTGTTTATGCTCCAGTGTCCCAGGAGCAGTTTCTGTAATATATGATCCTTCTATTGAAATATCTTCCCTTCCCGCGTTGATGCAGCTGTATTGATTTCTTTGTGGGTTCAATGATGAGACATTTATGAAAGAGAATGTCTTTTAAATTAAAGTCTGTTCAACTCTTTATACAGCATTTACAGGAGACATCATGCTAGTGATGCATCTAGAACGAAACTAAGACTAAACTGCTTGTCTCTGTCACATGCCCTCTGCTGGTCAGGCACAAGCAATCTATCAGGCAAATATGCTGGTAAGGCATCATAATCAAACAGGCAAATACCATCACTATTTGCTGATATCATTACATCTCCTTTTCTTAAAACAAAAGTATTTTACTTTTAACTAACAACATGTTTTCTTTGTATTAATCTGCATTTTAACTGTAACACTTAATGAACTTACATTAACATTATCATTATCGAGGTTTTTTAACCTTGCTTTGTGTGTTCACATGAAATATGTAAATACACTAGAACTTGAAGAAAGAATAAGATAACATTACTTCCTTCTATAACAATAGTCCTTAAATTTGCTCAATGAGTCTCTCAGGAGGCTTCACGTGTCTTGAGGATTTTCTGATTGATTGTCCTTGAATCTGAGTTGTTGCCTCAGATGATGTGTTCTCAGCTGTATGATCAGGTTGTTCAACAGTATCAGTCTCTTGACCTGCTGTGGCTGGTCCCATGAGAAGATCTCGACGATTTCTTCTCAGAACAGCACCCTCATCTGTCTGAATGGTGTATGATCTTGGTTGAACTTCACTCAGGACAGTTCCCTTCTGAGTCCATGTGTTTGTTTTGTCTTTGAACCTTACTTGGTCACCAGTGTGGAGTTCAGGTAGGTTTTGTGTTCCTCTGTCATAGTAGTACTTCTGCTTTTCTTTCTGTTCTTTGAACTTCCTCACTTTCTCCCCCTCTTTTGTTTTCAGGAGGTTCTCCGGGATGGGTAGGTTTGACCTTAGCCGACGTCCCATAAGGAGTTGGGCTGGTGACTTACCACACTCGAGTGGTGTTGTGCGGTATACAAGCATGCTCTGGTAGAAGTCAGTTCCACTGTCTTTTGCCTTGTACATCAGTCTTTTCACTGTGTTTGCGGGCTCTCCTGGGTCAACAGCTCTGGACAACGTGTCTGCTGTATACATCAGCTTACCCGGTGTGTACGCAACATTCAGTTCATCGTAGACTGTCTCTCCTTCGCTTTCCACAATGAGGACTCTCTTTACCAGGTTCAGTCTCTCACAGGCTTTTAAACCTAGTATGGCTTGCACATCCTTTGGCACTACGATTAATGCTAGCGTGTGCTCTCTGTCCTTGTGTGTTACTTTGACAATGCATCTTCCTTTCACTGGTATTTCAGTACCTGAGTATCCTGTCACTTTCACTTTGATTCCATGTATCTTTGGTCTGGGTCTAATTTTCTTAAAATCAGTCTCTGATATCACATTAACTTGTGCTCCAGTATCCAATTTAAATGGAATGTGTATGTCATTCATTTTTAGTGTCAACAGCCAGTCTCTTTCTTTTTTGTTTTCAGACACAACATCTGCATAGAACTCCTCTATCTCGCTTTCATCTACTGTATGGACCTTGCTTTGTTGCGCTTGGTTCTTAAAGCAACGGGCATAATGGTTGTTTTTGTTGCAACTATTGCATGTTTTACCATATGCTGGACACTTTCTTGGTGGATGCTGTGTACCGCATCGACTACATGACTTTCGATTGTCCCTTTCATTTTCGTTCACTGGCCACGCCTCTTTTTTCACATTGGCGCTCGTTTTGTTAAACGGTTTGTATCCGTTCTTTCTCACTGCATCCACGTTGCAGCTATTGTCACTGAACAGCTCCTTTGCCTGCAACTTCACAGTCTCTGTAGCCCAACACAGTGCTATGGCTTTTCCCAGGTCTAGATCTTGCTCTCTTAGCAGTCTTTCCCTTAGACCATTATCTGGAATTACCACACACCAGTCTGTCTTTTATCAGCGAGTCTGTCAGTCCCCAAAATTCACATGTTTTGCTTCGGTTTCTCAGTTCAGTCACATACTGATCAATAGTCTCACCCGTTTTCTGCACACATGTGAAAAATCTGTGCCTCTCAAATGTCACGTTACGTTTAGGTATGCAGTAGGCCTCAAACTGTTCCATTATTTTATCTAGCTTCATTTTGTCTCCATCAGCAGTGAATGTGAAGTTATTATACACCTCCAGTGCTTCATCACCCACGACATGTAAGAACAATGACGATTTCCTTTTATTACTTTTCTCGTCAGCTCCGATTGCTGATAAATACAACCCCACACGTTGTTTGAACCTTCTCCAATTTTCAGCCACATTACCTGTCAACTGAAGCTTCGCCGGTGGGTGTAAACCTTCCATTTTTTCACTTCGTTAGCTATTCTCCAATGGTAAGTAACGATGTTCTCTTTTGGCTTGCTAATATGTGGAGAGCTGATTTCACTTCAGATTTTTCCTCTTCATCTCTTTCAATCACTTCTGACACCATGTATTGATTTCTTTGTGGGTTCAATGATGAGACATTTATGAAAGAGAATGTCTTTTAAACTAAAGTCTGTTCAACTCTTTATACAGCATTTACAGGAGACATCATGCTAGCGATGCATCTAGAATGAAACTAAGACTAAACTGCTTGTCTCTGTCACATGCCCTCTGCTGGTCAGGCACAAGCAATCTATCAGGCAAATATGCTGGTAAGGCATCATAATCAAACAGGCAAATACCATCACTATTTGCTGATATCATTACAGCAGCCACACACAGCAGGAGCCTGTTGTGTCTCTCTCTCCCTGGGCTGTATGGTGATGTTTCATTCCTGTTTCAACAACAACTTGCATTTATATAGCACCTTTAACATAGTAAATCCCCCCAAGGCGCTTCACAGGAGCGTGAATCAGACACACCGAGACACATGAGATATTAGGACAGGTGAGGGAGGTTTTAAGGAGCGTCTTAAAGGAGGAGAGAGAGGTAGAGAATCAGAGAGGTTTAGGGAGGGAATTCCAGAGCTTAGGGCCCAGGCAGCTGAAGGCACGGCCGCCAATGGTGGAGCGATTAAAATCGGGGATGGACAAGAGAGCAGAATTGGAGGAGCGCAGAGATCTCGGAGGATTGTAGGGCTGGAGGAGGTTACAGAGATTGGGAGGGGTGAGACCATGGAGGGATTTGAACACATGGATGGAAATTTTAAAATCGAGGCGTTGTCAGACTGGCAGCCAATGTAGGTCAGTGAGCACAGGGGTGAGGGGTGAACGGGACTTGGTGTGAGTTGGGACACGGGGCAGTGAGCACAGGGGTGAGGGGTGAATGGGATTTGCTGTGAGTAAGGACACGGGGCAGTGATCACAGGGGTGAGGGGTGAACGGGACTTGGGGTGAGTTAGGACACGGGGCAGTGTGCACAGGGGTGAGAGGTGAACGGGACTGGGTGTGAGTTAGGACACGGGGCAGTGAGCACAGGGGTGAGGGGTGAACGGGACTTGGGGTGAGTTAGGACACGGGGCAGTGTGCACAGGGGTGAGAGGTGAACGGGACTGGGTGTGAGTTAGGACACGGGGCAGTGAGCACAGTGGTGAGGGGTGAACGGGACTTGGTGTGAGTTAGGACACGGGGCAGTGAGCACAGGGGTGAGGGGTGAACGGGACTTGGTGTGAGTTAGGACACGGGGCAGTGAGCACGGGGTGATGGGTGAACGGGACTGGGTGTGAGTTAGGACACGGGGCAGTGAGCACAGGGGTGAGGGGTGAACGGGACTTGGTGTGAGTTAGGACATGGGGCAGTGAGCACAGGGGTGAGGGGTGAACGGGACTTGGTGTGAGTTAGGACACGGGGCAGTGAGCACAGGGGTGAGGGGTGAACAGGACTTGGTGTGAGTTAGGACACGGGGCAGTGAGCACGGGGTGAGGGGTGAACAGGACTTGGTGTGAGTTAGGACACGGGGCAGTGAGCACGGGGTGAGGGGTGAACGGGACTTGGTGTGAGTTAGGACACGGGGCAGTGAGCACAGGGGTGATGGGTGAATGGGACTGGGTGTGAGTTAGGACACGGGGCAGTGAGCACAGGGGTGATGGGTGAACGGGACTGGGTGTGAGTTAGGACACGGGGCAGTGAGCACAGGGGTGAGGGGTGAATGGGACTGGGTGTGAGTTAGGACACGGGGCAGTGAGCACAGGGGTGAGGGGTGAACGGGACTGGGTGTGAGTTAGGACACGGGGCAGTGAGCACAGGGGGTGATGGGTGAACGGGACTGGGTGTGAGTTAGGACACAGGGCAGTGAGCACAGGGGTGAGGGGTGAATGGGACTGGGTGTGAGTTAGGACACGGGGCAGTGAGCACAGGGGTGAGGGGTGAACGGGACTGGGTGTGAGTTAGGACACGGGGCAGTGAGCACAGGGGTGATGGGTGAACGGGACTTGGTGTGAGTTAGGACACGGGGCAGTGAGCACAGGGGTGATGGGTGAATGGGACTGGGTGTGAGTTAGGACACGGGGCAGTGAGCACAGGGGTGAGGGGTGAATGGGACTGGGTGTGAGTTAGGACACGGGGCAGTGAGCACAGGGGTGAGGGGTGAACGGGACTTGGTGTGAGTTAGGACACGGCAGTGAGCACAGCGGGTAATGGGTGAACGGGACTGGGTGTGAGTTAGGACACGGGGCAGTGAGCACAGGGGTGAGGGGTGAACGGGACTTGGTGTGAGTTAGGACACGGGGCAGTGAGCACAGGGAGTGAGGGGTGAACGGGACTGGGTGTGAGTTAGGGCACGGGGCAGTGAGCACAGGGGGTGATGGGTGAACGGGACTGGGTGTGAGTTAGGACACGGGGCAGTGAGCACAGGGGGTGATGGGTGAACGGGACTGGGTGTGAGTTAGGACACGGGGCAGTGAGCACAGGGGGTGATGGGTGAACGGGACTGGGTGTGAGTTAGGACATGGGGCAGTGAGCACAGGGGGTGATGGGTGAATGGGACTGGGTGTGAGTTAGGACACAGGGCAGTGAGCACAGGGGGTGATGGGTGAACGGGACTGGGTGTGAGTTAGGACACGGGGCAGTGAGCACAGGGGGTGATGGGTGAATGGGACTGGGTGTGAGTTAGGACACGGGGCAGTGAGCACAGGGGGTGATGGGTGAACGGGACTTGGTGTGAGTTAGGACACGGGGCAGCAGAGTTTTGGATGAGTTGAGGTTTAGGGAGGGTGGAAGGTGGGTGGCGGGCCAGGAGAGTGTTGGAATAGTCGAGTCTGGAGGGGACACAGGCACGGATTGGGGCGGTGGAACAGTAAACCAGAAATCTTGTAGAGAAATGTGTGGCGGTTAGAGATTGAGAATCAGAGAGAGCTGGAGCGAATGGTGGAGTGAGACACTCTCTCCGTCTCTCACTCTCCCCCCGCTGTGGGTTCACACTGAACTCTCAGCAGCGATTGTCCTGGAGATTCCTCACCGTTTACACAGCGTCCTTTCATAGAACCGTCAGTTGTAGTGCTGGGGCACGGTGCTGTTAATGATGTACCGGGGACACGGCGATTCAGGAGCACTTAACATCTGTACCGTTCAATGATTCATTCATACTTTACACAGCTTTAGGATTCTGTTACTAATGGTCACTCCATTCGATCTACATAGAGAATTAAAAATAACCTATTCCAATATGTGGCTTTAGTTACTGCCTTTAGTGATTGAGAATAAGGGTCTGACACACAGAGCCCAGGGTTATGGCCTGAGCGCAGATAAGGGATTGTTTTAACAACAGACTATAAAAAGACAAGTTCCCCTCAATCATTCCGCCCACAAAACTCTCGTCCTTTCTCGCTCTGTCTTTAACTCAAACAGGCAGCTGAAGTGAGACTCAATTTCCTATCTCTAGAGGTCAGAGGTCGGTGCTTCTTACACACTGAACATGAACTTTGGAAAATCAAAACAAAGAAAAGGTCCAAAATGTCGTCATGTCAGAAATCCTTTCGAATGTCCGCTCCCTTGTCTCTTTTCAGTCCATTTTATTTTGCTGAAAATGATTCACGAGGATGATTCCAGAACTGAGAGGTTGTAACTATTGGGAAAGGCTGAACAGGCTGGGGCTTGTTTCTGGCACCAAGGATGAGGGACTTCAGTTATGTGGAGAGACTGGAGAAGCTGGGATTTTTTAAAATTTATTCATGGGACGTGTGCATCACTGGCAAGGCCAGCATTTATTGCCCATCCCTAATTGCCCTTGAGAAGGTGGTGGTGAGCCGCCTTCTTAAACCGCTGCAGTCCGTGTGGTGAAGGTACTCCCACAGTGCTGTTAGGGTGGGAGTTCCAGGATTTTGACCCAGCGACGATGAAGGATCGGCGATATATTTCCAAGTCAGGATGGTGTGTGACTTGGAGGGGAACTTGTAGGTGATGGTGTTCCCATGCGCCTGCTGCCCTTGTCCTTCTAGCTGGAAGAGGTCATGGGTTTGGGAGGTGCTGCCGAAGAAGCCTTGGCGAGTTGCTGCAGTGCATCTTGTAGATGGTACACACTGCAGCCACGGTACGCCGGTGGTGGAGGGAGTGAATGTTTAAGGTGGTGGATGGGGTGCCAATCAAGCGGGCTGCTTTGTCCTGGATGGTGTCGAGCTTCTTGAGTGTTGTTGGAGCTGCACTCATCTAGGCAAGTGGAGAGTATTCCATCACACTCCTGACTTGTGCCTTGTAGATGGTGGAAAGGCTTTGGGGAGTCAGGAGGTGAGACAGTCGCCACAGAATACCCAGCCTCTGACCTGCTCTTGTTGCCACAGTATTTATGTGGCTGGTCCAGTTAAGTTTCTGGTCAATGGTGACCCCCAGGATACTGATGGTGGGGGATTCGGCAATGGTAATGCCATTGAATGTCAAGGGGCGGTGGTTAGATTCTCACTTGTTGGAGATGGTCATTGCCTGGCACTTGTGTGACGCGAATGTTACCTGCCACTTATCAGCCCAAGCCTGAATGTTGTCCAGGTCTTGCTGCATGCGGGCATGGGCTGCTTCATTATCTGAGAAGTTGTGAATGGAACTGAACACTGTGCAATCATCAGTGAACATCCCCACTTCTGACTTTATGATGGAGGGAAGGTCATTGATGAAGCAGCTGAAGATGGTTGGACCTTGGACTCTGCCCTTGAGGAACTCCTGAAGCATTGTCATTTGGCTGTGATGATTGACCTCCAACGACCACAACCATTTCCTTTGTGCTGGGTATGACTCCAGCCAGTGGAGAGATTTCCCCTGATTCCCATTGACTTCAATTATGCGAGGGCTCCTTGATGGCACACTCGGTCAAATGCTGCCTTAGAGAAGAGAAGTTTAAGAGGAGATTCTACAGAGGTGTTCAAAATCAAGAACGGTTTTGATAGATTAAATAAGGAGAAACTGTTTCCAGTGGCAGGTGGGTCATAATCCAGAGGAAACAGATTTGAAACTATTCGCAAAACATTCCCAGTGAGAGGGAATCACTGCCAGTGACAGGGAATCTCTCCCAGTGACAGGAATCGCTCCGAGTGATGGGAATCGCTCCCAGTGACGGGACTCGCTCTCAGTGACGGGGAATCTCTCCCAGTGATGAGGAATCGCTCCCGGGGATGATGAGGTGAGATTCTTGCTGTTGTTTCCAAATCCTGTCCATGTTAATAATTCAGATCTCTAAATATTTCAGTGGCGTGAAGCTATTTTTAGTTCGACAGCTAACATCATTCTTCGACACTACAGCGATATAATTACCCAGCTGTCTAACTGTCCAGCACACAGTGCAGTGCGATGCAGCACGTACAGTTTTATTAAGAAATCTCTGAGTGTGTGGATATTCCTGGATTTTAAGACATTGTAGATGGAGCTTTACTCTGTACCTAACCGATGCTGTACCTGCCCTGGAGTGTTTGATGGGACAGTGTTGAGGGAGCTTCACTCTGTATCTAACCCAAGCTGTACCTGTCCTGGGAGTGTTTCATGGGGCAGTGTAGAGGGAGCTTTACTCTGTATCTAACCCGTGCTGTACCTGCCCTGGGAGTGTTTGATGGGACAGTGTAGAGGGAGCTTTAC
Organism: Somniosus microcephalus; assembly: GCF_052327205.1. Taxonomy (NCBI): domain Eukaryota; kingdom Metazoa; phylum Chordata; class Chondrichthyes; order Squaliformes; family Somniosidae; genus Somniosus; species Somniosus microcephalus. The sequence goes on along the minus strand of NC_140989.1, from coordinate 372,936,265 downwards.
TCTGTATGTAACCCGTGCTGTACCTGCCCTGGGAGTGTTTGTTGGGACAGTGTAGAGGGAGCTTTACTTTGTATCTAACCCGGGCTGTACCTGTCCTGGGAGTGTTTCATGGGGCAGTGTAGAGGGAGCTTTACTCTGTATCTAACCTGTGTTGTACCTGCCCTGGGACTGTTTGATTGGACAGTGTAGAGGAAACTTTACTCTGTATCTAACCCGTGCTGTACCTGCCCTGGGAGTGTTTGATGGGGACAGTGTAGAGGGAGCTTTACATAGATACATAGATACATAGAAGATAGGAGCAGGAGTAGGCCATTCGGCCCTTCGTGCCTGCTCCGCCATTCGATGAGATCATGGCTGATCCTTTAATTCAGTATCCCGTCCCCGCCTTCTCTCCGTAACCCTTAACCCCTTTTGCCCGTAGAAATATATCTAATTCCCTCTTAAATATATTTAATGAGCTGGCGTACACTGCCCTCTGTGGCAATGAGTTCCACAGGTTCACCACTCTCTGAGTGAAGAAATTCCCCCTCATCTCTGTCCTAAATGGTTTAGCCCTTATCCTTAAATTATGTCCTCTAGTTCTGTTCTCACCCGCCAAGGGAAACATTCCTTCTGCATCCAGTCTGTCTAGACCTGTCAGAATTTTATACACTTCTATGAGGTCCCCTCTCAATCTTCTAAACTCCAGTGTGTACATCCCTAAACTACATAGTCTCTCCTCATAGGTCATTCCCGCCATTCCTGGTATCAGCCTGGTGAATCGCCGCTGCACCCCCTCCATGGCAAGAACATCCTTCCTCAGATGAGGCGACCAAAACTGTACACAGTACTCGAGGTGTGGTCTCACCAGTGCCCTGTACAGCTGCAGCAAGGTATCCCTGTTCCTGTATTCTAACCCTTTTGCTATGAAGGCCAGCATACCGTTTGCCTTCTTGACCGCCTGTTGCACCTGCATGCTCGCCTTCAGTGACTGGTGTACAAGAACACCCAGGTCTCTCTGTACTTCCCCCTCTCCCAATCTATTGCCATTTAAATAATAATTTGCCCTCCCGTTCCTGCACCCAAGGTGGATAACTTCGCACTTGTCCACATTATAGTGCATCTGCCATTTATCCGCCCAATCGCCCAGTCTGTCCAAATCGCTCTGGAGCTTCCTGGTCTCTTCCTCTGAGCCCACCCCCCCTCCTAGTTTAGTGTCGTCTGCAAATTTGGAAATGCTGCATCCGACTCCCTGATCCAGGTCATTAATGTAAATTGTGAACAGCTGGGGGCCCAGGACAGATCCCTGTGGTACCCCACTTGTTACTGCCTGCCATTCAGAAAATGAGCCGTTTATTCCAACTCTCTGTTTTCTATCTGACAGCCAGTTCCCTATCCACGCCAAAACTTTCCCCTTTATCCCATGAGCCTCAATTTTCCATGCTAATCTTTTATGTGGGACCTTATCGAAGGCCTTTTGGAAGTCCAGGTACACCACATCTACTGGCTCTCCCCCATCTATTCTACCAGTTACTCCCTCAAAAAATTCCAATAGATTAGTCAAGCACGATTTACCCTTTGTAAATCCATGTTGACTCTGTCCTATCCTGTCCCTATCCTGTATCTAACCCGTGCTGTATCTGCCCTGGGAGTGTTTGATGAGACAGTGTAGAGGAAGCTTTACTCTGTGAAATAAAGAATAGATTTGCCTTCCAAAGTTAGGCTTTATTAACTTTAAAATTAGCAGCATATCTTTCTACATCCAGTCCCAACTAAGGCTAGAAAAGGACTGAATTTAAGGTAGCCACAACACATCATGTGATCATCAACTACCAATGAGATTACAACACATATCCCAAGGCAGTGAACAAACAATGAATCATAATACTTTTACTAATCAAGGAATAATCACCACATTCACCCCTCCTTTTAAAATATACTCCTAATAACTTTTACAATTTACAATTAATTATTTACAACTAAACTATGCACGAGAATAAAACTATTTACATAACACAATACTAAATGAACAACAACAAATAATAACATTACACATAAGTATTAAGTATCTCTCAACTAAAACAATATACTATAATATTTCAACAATTTTTAAAACATGATCAATTTAAAAGTCCATTTTCAATCGGTCGACCGGATATCTTGTTCGTGTCGACCTTCTTAACCTTGGTGAAATTCCTTGCCCTCCCACGCCAGAAGGCACAGAAGTATCTTCAACAGGAAGGCTATCCATATCCCGATTCTCAACGGTTTCCGGATTAGAAATCCCATCAGAAGATGAACTGGGACGGTCATAAACATCTACCAAAGGCTGACTAACAGAAGTATGATTATCTGCAATCGGATTGGAAATATTCATAGTATCTGTAACAGCATCCACCTTATCCGAATCATGACCATTATTAATATCCTCAGAAGAGGGCTGGCCCCCACAAGGAGCCAAGTCTTTAATTGAAACAGTACTTTCTTTCCCATCTTGGAATCGAATATGAGCATATTGGGAATTTGCCTCCAACAGCTCCACCTCCTCCACCAAGGGGTCATATTTTGACAATCTAACATGGCGTCGAAGCAACACAGGTCCCTGCATAGTAAGCCATGAAGGTACCGAATATCCCGTAGTAGATCTCCGCGGATAGTTAAAGAGCCTTTCATGGGGGGTCACATTTCTAGCCGTTGAAAGCAGTGATCTAATGGAATGCAGGGCATCAGGCAGCACCATTTCCCACTGTGTATTCTTAAGGTTCCGGGATGTCAACGCCAACATAACTGCCTTCCAGATCACCCCATTGTATCGTTCGCACTGTCCATTACCCTGGGGATTATACGGGGTAGTTCTACTAGTAGAAATTCCCCGACTCTGAAGGTATTCCTTCAACTGGGAAGACATAAAAGAACTTCCCTAATCCGAATGGATATATGCAGGCATCCCAAAGATGACAAAAAGTTGAGTCAGACATTTAATAACTGTAGCAGCTGATACATCTGCACAAGGAAAAGCAAAAGGGAACCTTGAAAACTCATCCACAACAGTAAATATATATCGGTTTTGAGCAGTTGAAGGAAGAGGTCCCTTAAAATCAACACTCAAACGTTCAAAAGGAGAAGTAGCCTTTATAAGATGAGCTCGTTGAGGCTTAAAGAAATTCGGTTTACACCGAGCACAGATAGAACATGATGAAGTCATCCGCTTGACGTCTTCAACTGAAAAAGGCAAGTTCTTACTGCGTACAAAGTGTATCATCCTCGTAACCCCAGGATGACATAAGGCATTGTGAAGATTAATAAGCGTATCTCCGTGAATCACCGAACAATAAGCCCTCGACAGTGCATCAGCAGCAACATTATCCTTCCCCGGACGATAAACTATGTCAAAATGGTAACATGCCAACTCAATCCTCCATCTCATTATTTTATCATTTTTAATCTTTCCAAAATGTTTAACATCAAACATAAAGGACACAGATTTTTGTCAGTTACCAGCGTGAAATGTCGCCCCGATAAATAATGTCTCCATTTACGCAATGCTTCTACTATTGCGTATGCCTCTTTTTCTATTGAGGAATGTCTTTTTTCACTATTATTCAAAGTACGTGAGAAAAAGGCCACAGGTCTTCCATTTTGGTTCAAAGTAGCCCCAATTGCAAAATCCGAAGCATCCGTCTCAATCACAAAGGGAACCTGCTCATCAATGGAATGCACAACTGCTCCTAAAATATCCTTTTTAAAATTCTCAAAACATGTCCTGGCCTCCCATGATAGAGGATATGTCGTAACCCGAATAAGAGGCCGGATCTTCCGTGAAAAATTTGCAATCCAATTAGAATAATAAGAAAACAGTCCAACAACTCGTGCAAAGCCTTAGAATTAGTAGGACAAGGTAAATCGATCAATGGTCGCAGACGTTCTGGATCTGGTTTAATCTTATTTCCCGAAATAATATACCCCAATAAATTTACCTCAGTAGTCGAAAAGACACATTTCTCTTTGTTAAAAGTTAAACCAACTTTTTCCGCAGCTTGAAGGAATCTTTTTAAATTAGAATCATGCTCCACCCTTGATTTGCCACACACTGTGATGTCATCTAAGTATGAAAAGGTGTCAGAGAGAGAGTTATCACTTATAAAAGCATCCATTGCCCGTTGAAAACAAGCAACACCATTAGTAACACCAAATGGTATTCGGCAAAACTGATACAGCTTTCCACCAGCCTCAAAGGCCGTATATGGTTGATCCTTCTTAACAATAGGAATCTGATGATAAGCACTCTTTAAATCAATAGTGCTAAAAACTTGATACTGAGATACTTTATTGATAAGCTCATCAATCTTAGGCAAAGGGTACGCGTCTAATTGAGTATACCTATTAATAGTTTGGGAATAGTCTATCACCATTCGTTTCTTGTGTCTCTCATTAGTCGTGACAACTACCTGTGCTCGCCAAGGCGAACAACTAGGTTCAATGATTCCTTCCAATAAGAGACGTTGAACTTCAAAATGAATAAATTCTCTATCCTGACTACTATATCTTCTTGACTTGGTAGCAATTGGCTTACAATCCGACATCAAATTAGAAAAAAGTGATAATGGAGGAATAGATAGAGGTTAATCCACAAATAGATAAAGGTGGCTTAGTCCCTCCAAATGAAAGACTAAGAGACTCGTGTAACTGAAGAACATCATGTCCAATCAAAATATCCGCACAGAGATTAGGCAAAACAGATAGGCGTATATCAGTATACGTATTACCCAGAAGAACCATTTTCACAAAGCAACAACCAGCTATTTGTGAAATAAGGGTCGTCTGAGCCATACACACCTGATACGTAACAGGCGAAATTTTCAAATGCTTCTCCTTCGCAAACTGAAGACTTATAAAACTCTCAGTACTGCCCGTATCTATAAGGGCCTTCACTTCCAACCCATTAACTTGAGCCGTAACTATAGCTTTGTTTAGGCCATGAGCAAATGCAGCAGAAATTGATGCAATAAACGCCCTATCTAAAGGCTGAATAGTCACAGAAGAGGTAGTGGAGGAAGACCCTCCCACACCAGAAGGAGGGAAGGTAATTGAACCTGAGGGAGGAGGTGGAGCTGATGATTTGCACACACGTGCATAATGACCTCTCTTGTCGCATTTACTACACACAGCCTCCCGAGCAGGACACTTCAGACGAGGGTGCCGGATATTCCCACAAAAATAACACTTCTGAATCCTAGAGGCAACGGCCGCCGAAGTAGAAACTGTTTCAAAATCTAGTAAACCACTCCCATTAAGTCCACATAATTCCTTTTCATCCGAAACTGCCGAAACCATAGTCGCAGGCCGATTAAAAAGAGCATAAGAATCCGAACTTCTCTGAGCCACATCCAATGTAGAAGCTTGCTCAAAAGCACTTTTAAGATCCAGAGTCTTATTTTCTAACAACCGCTGACGAATTGATCTAGACAGTAATCCATTAATAAAAGCATCCCGTACCGATTCGTCCTTATGTTCTTCAGCCGTCACAGCCTTATAATTACAGTCAACAATAAGGCACCGAAGTGCTTGTAAATAAGTATCCAAAGATTCTCCCACCTGCTGCCTACGGGCAGATAGAAGATGACGTGCGAATACCTCATTCTTTGGTTTAACAAAAATCTTCTCCAATGTAGAAATAGCCTCTTCATAAGTTTTACAGTGCAAAATATATTTATATACATCCGGGTCAATGTAGTTGATCAGCATATTCAGCTTATTTAGAGCCTCTTGATCCAACACGCCCAAAAAGTTGTTAAATGTACAATACCAATGTTTCCATTTATCATCCACTCCAGCAGAATTGGGGTCAGCCTTGAATCATTCTGGTTGAAGATATCGCTCCATTCTAACAAAAAGTTAATAAATTGAAATAAAGAATAGATTTGCCTTCCAAAGTTAGGCTTTATTAACTTTAAAATTAGCAGCATATCTTTCTACATCCAGTCCCAACTAAGGCTAGAAAAGGACTGAATTTAAGGTAGCCACAACACATCATGTGATCATCAACTACCAATGAGATTACAACACACATCCCAAGGCAGTTAACAAACAACGAATCATAATACTTTTACTAATCAAGGAATAATCACCACACTCTGTATCTAACCCGTGCTGTACCTGCCCCAGGAGTGTTTGATGGGACAGTGTAGAGGGAGCTTTACTCTGTATCTAACCTGTGCTGTACCTGCCCTGGGAGTGTTTGATGGGACAGTGTAGAGGGAGCTTTACTCTGTATCTAACCCGCGTTGTTCCCGTCTCCGTTTCCAGGAGAACCCGTACATGTGCAACAACGAGTGTGACGCTCACACGCCCGAGCTCGCACACCCGCCCGAGCTGATGCTGGATGACGAGGGGCGGATTCCCAACACCTTTTGGCAAAGTGTCTCCTGGAGGAGTTTCCCCGAGCCCCTCCTGATCAACATCACTCTGTCCTGGGGCAAGAGCATCGAGCTGACCGAGGACATCGTCATCACCTTCGAGTCGGGCCGGCCGGAGCAGATGGTCCTGGAGAAATCTCTGGACCACGGCCGGACGTGGCAGCCCTACCAGTTCTACGCGGCCGACTGCCTCAACTCCTTCGGGATGGAGCCGAGAACGGCCCGGGATCTGAGCCCGGCCTTGGTGCTGGACATCATCTGCACGGAGGAGTACTCCAGGGGCTATGTGTGGAAGAGGGACAAGATGGTTCGCTTCGAGATCCAGGAGCGTTTCGCCCTGTTCGGGGGGCCCCGTCTCCGCGACATGGCCTCGCTGTACGGCCAGCTGGACACCACCAAGGACCTGAGGGACTTCTTCACCCTGACCGACCTGCGGCTCAGGCTGCTCCGGCCGGCCACTGGGGCCACCAGTGTTGACCAGCACAACCTCTCCAAATAATTCTACGCCATCTCCAACCTGGACATTCGCGGGCGGTGAGAGCTCCTCGCCCCTTCTGGCCAGAGTCGCTGACCCCACATTTCACACCCAGGGGGCGCCGTGTCAGTCCAACATCTGGGGAGGCACTCACAGGGTCAATATCTGGGGGACAGTCACAGGGCCAACACCTGGAGGGCACTCACAGGGCCAACATCTGGAGGGCACTCACAGGGCCAACATCTGGAGAAACTCTATCAGGGCCAACATCTGGAGGGCAATCTATCAGGGCCAACACCTGGAGGACACTCTATCGGGTCTAACATCTGGAGTGGCTCTCAGTCTATCGGAGATTCCCGGAGGGTGAGAGCTCCTCACCGCTTCTGCTCCGAGTCGCTGATGTGGGCGCTCGGTAACTGGGGAGGTTTTCCAGCGATAGATCGGGATCCCTCCCCCGGCCCACTCGGAACCGTCAGCTGCCCCTGTGTGGGGTGTGAAAGCTTCCCTGAATGGCTCAGTGACAGTGTGCACAGACCAGCACTGTGACAGCTCCCCCTGCCCCTGGGGATGGGCTCGTTAGCGAGCTTTCAGAGTCCTGCTGGCTGGCTGGTGATGAGGCAGCGATTTCCTGCTCAGTGTTCAGCCAATCGAGCAGCACGGAGCGAGCAGAATCTGTCCCTTTACTCTCAACACTGCCGACCTCCAGTCTCATCAGGATTCAGAGAGTCAGAGAATCAGACAGCACAGGAGGAGGCCATTCAGCCCATCGTGCCTGTGCCGGCTCTTTGAAAGAGCTCTCCAATTAGTCCCACTCCCTGCTCTTTCCCCACAGCCCTGCAAATCTTCCCCTCCAAGTATTTCCCCAATTCCCTTTTGAAAGTTCCTATTGAATCTGCTTCCACCGCCCTTTCAGGTCACAACAACTCGCTGTAAAAACATTCTCCTCATCTCCCCTCTGGTTCTTTTGCCAATTCCCTTCACTCTGTGTCCTCTGGTTACCGACCCTCCTGCCACTGGAAACAGTTTCTCCTTATTTAATCTATCAAAGCCCTTCCTGATTTGATGAATTATTCTGACTGAACGCTCCCTTCGTGTTCAATCTATATTCAGTCTGGGTCAGTGAGTTCCCCTTCACCCATCACACAATCTCCGGGGCTCGGAGCCATTCCCTCATTATCCTACACTCAGCTTCTGGGAGACTCGCTCCAGCTTTTAGTTGCGGAGAATCTTCAGACACTAATTGGAGAACAGGAGCAGTGAAATGTTTACACTGCCATTAATGTGACTCCAAGGAACTCTCTGGGTTTCTGCTTAGTTTAGCAAACAGTGCCCAGAACTGCCAACTTGCTGACTGTGCAAGGTACAATCTGCAGATTGTGAAGCTTCACCTTCGCAGTGAGTTAAACAGCGGCTCGATGCTGTTAGCACATCGAATTATTACATAATTTACATTCCTTTAAGGCACAAAAACCCCACAGGAGAAGTGGTCCAACCGTGGCTAACAAGAGAAGTTAAAGTTAGGATTAGATCAAAGGAAGAGGCTTTTAACGTTGCCAAAAAGTGTAGTAAGTGTGAGGATTGGGGAGGATTTTAGAATTCAGCAAAGGAGGACCAAGAAATTGATAAAGAAAGTGAAAATAGAATATGAGAGTAAACTAGTGAGAGACATAAAAACAGACTGTAAAAGCTACACGTAGGTAAAAAGAAAAAGATTAGTGAAAGTAAATGTGGGTCCCTTACAGGCTGAGACAGGAGAAATTATAATGGGGGATAAGGAAATGGCAGAGAAATTAAACAAATACTTTGTGTCTGTCTTCACGGAAGGAGACACAAGAAACTTCTGGAAATAGTGGAGAACCAAGGGTCCAGCGAGAATGATGAACTGAAATAAATTAGTATAAGTAAAAATATAGTGCTGGAGAAATTAACGGGACTGAATACCAATAAATCCGCTGGACCTGATGGTCTACATCCTGGGGTTTTGAAGGAGGTGGCTACAGAGATAGTGGATGCATTGGTTGTCATTTTCCAAAATTCCATAGATTCTAGAGCAGTTCCCGCGGATTGGAAGGTAGCAAATGTAACCCCACTATTTAAGAAAGGAGGGAGTGAGAAAATGGGGAACTACAGACCAGTTAGCCTGACATCAGTAGTAGGGAAATTGCTAGAATCTATTATTAAGGACGTGGTAACAGGACAGTTAGAAAATAATAATAGGCTTGGGCAGAGTCAGCACGGATTTATGAAAGGGAAATGATGTTTGACAAATCTGTTAGAGTTTTTTGAGGTTGTAACTAGCAGAATAGATAATGGGGAACCAGTGGATGGGGTGTATTTGGATTTTCAAAAAGCATTCGATGAGGTGTCACACAACATAAGAACATAAGAAATAGGAGCAGGAATAGGCCCCTTGGCCCCTCGAGCCTGCTCCGCCATTCAATAAGATCATGGCTGATCTAGAGCTCAAAGCCACTTCCCCGCCCGCTCCCCATAACCCTTCACTCCCTTACCTTGCAAAACTCTGTCTATCTCCACTTTAAATGTATTTAATGACCCAGCCTCCACCGCTCTCTGGGGCAGAGAATTCCACAGATTTACAACCCTCTGAGAGAAGAAATTCCTCCTCATCTCAGTTCTAAAAGGGCGACCCTTTATTCTGAGACTGTGCCCCCGAGTTCCAGATTTCCCCATGAAGGGAAACATCCTCTCTGCATCTACCCTGTCGAGCCCCCTCAGGATCTTATGTTTCAATAAGATCACCTCTCATTCTTCTAAACTCCAATGAGTATAGGCCCAGCCTGCTCAACCTTTCCTCATCTGTCAAACCCCCCATCTCTGGAATTAACCTAGTGAATCATCTCTGAACTGCCTCCAATGCAAGTATATCCTTCCTTAAATAAGGAGACCAAAACTGTACGCAGTACTCCAGGTGTGGTCTCACCAATACCCTGTACAGTTGTAGCAGGACTTCCCTGTTTTTATACTCCAACCCCCTTGCAATAAACGCCAACATTCCATTTGCCTTTTTGATTACTTGCTGTACCTGCATGCTAACTTTCTGTGTTTATGCACAAGGACCTCCAGGTCCCTGTGAACTGTAGCATTATGTAATCTCTCTCCATTTAAATAATAGTTTTATTTTTTATTTTTCCTGCCAAAGTGGATAACCTCACACTTTCCCACATTATACTCCATCTGCCAAATATTTGCCCACTCACTTAGCCTGTCTATATCCCTTTGCAGATTCTTTGAGTCCTCTGCACAACTTGCTTTCCCACCCATCTTTGTATCATCCGCAAACTTGGCTACATTACACTCGATCCCTTCATCCAAGTCATTAATGTAGATTGGAAATAGTTGGGGCCCCAGCACCGATCCTTGTGGCACCCCACTAGTTACCGTTTGCCAACCAGAAAATGACCCATTTATCCCGAGTCTGCTTTCTGTTAGTTAGCCAATTCTCTATCCATGCTAATATATTACCCCCAACTCGGTGAGCTCTTACATTATGCAGTAACCTTTTATGTGGCACCTTATTGAATGCCTGCTGGAAATCTAAATACACCACATCCACTGGCTCACCCTTGTCCACCCTGCTCGTTACATCCTCAAAGAACACCAGCAAATTTGTTAAACATGATTTCCCTTTCCTAAAACCATGCTGACTCTGCTTGACTGCAGTATGTTTTTCCAAATGCCCTGCTATTGCTTCCTTAATGAACGACTCCAGCATTTTTCCAATGACAGATGTTAGGCTAACTGGTCTATAGTTTCCTGCTTTCTGTCTCCCTCCTTTCTTAAATAGGGGTGTTATATTAGCGGTTTTCCAATCCGCTGGGACCTCTCCAGAGTCCAAGGAATTTTGGTATATTGCAACCAATGCATCCACTATCTCTGCAGCCACTTCTTTTAAGACCCTGGGATGCAGACCGTCTGGTACAGGGGACTTGTCGTCTTTTAGTCCCATTATTTTACTGAGTACTATTTCCTTAGTGATAGTGATTGTCTTTAGTTCCCCACTCCCTGTGGCCCCTTGATTATCCATTATTGGGATGTTGTTAGTGTCTTCTACAGTGAAGACAGATGCAAAATATTTAAAGGTTATTAAACAAAATTAGGGCTCATGGGATTGGGGGTAATATTGAGGATTGGTTAATGGACAGATAACAGAGATTAGGAATAAATGGGATATTTTCGGGTTGGCAGGCTGTAACTAGTGGGGTACCGCAAGGATCAGTGCTTGGGCCTCAGCTATTCACAATCTACATCAATGATTTGGATGAGGGGACCAAATGTAATATATCCAAGTTTGCTGACGATACAAAGCTGGGTGGGAATGTAAGTTGTGAGGAGAATGCAAGGAGGCTTCAAGGGGATATAGACAAGCTAAGTGAGTGGGCAAGAACATGGAAAAATGGAGAAATGTAAAGTTATCCACTTTGGTAGGAAAAATAGAAAAGCAGAGTATATTTTTAATGATGAGAGATTGTTAAGGGAGAATGAAATGCATTTCTATAGCACCTCTCACGCCCTCAGGACGCCCCAAAGCGCTTTACAGACAATGAGGCATAAAAATAAAGTAAAAAAGGTGACTCAACCGTGGCTAACAAGGGAAATTAGGGATAGCATAAGATCCAAGGAGAGGACATATAAATTGGCCAGAAAAAGCAATAATCCTGAGGATTGGGAGCAGTTTAGGAGTCAACAAAGGAGGACAAAGGGATTAATTAAGAAAGGGAAAATAGAATATGAGAGTAAGCTAGCAGGGAACATAAAAACTGACTGTAAACGCTTTTATAGATATGTGAAGAGAAAAAGATTGGTGAAGTCAAGCGTAGGTCCCTTGCAGTCAGAATCAGGGGAATTTATAATGGGAAACAAGGAAATGGCAGACCAACTAAATACATATTTTGGTTCTGTCTTCACAAAGGAGGACACAAATAACCTCCCAGAGATGCCGGGGAACATAGGGACTGATGAAAGGGAGGAACTGAAAAAAATCAGTATTTGTAGGGAAATGGTGTTAGGAAAATTGATGGGACTGAAGGCCGATAAATCCCCAGGGCCTGATGGTCTACATCCCAGGGTACTTAAGGAGGTGGCCCTAGAGATAGTAGGTGCATTGCTGGTCATCTTCCAGAACCCGATAGACTCTGGAACAGTACCCATGGATTGGAGGGTAGCTAATGTTACCCCATTATTCAAAAAAGGTGGTAGAGAAAAAGCGGGGAATTATAGACCGGTAAGCCTGACATCGGTAGTGGGGAAAATGCTAGAGTCTATTATAAAAGATGTAATAGCAGAGCACTTGGAAAGCAGTGACAGGATTGGACAAAGTCAACATGGATTTACAAAAGGAATTTTTTGAGGATGTAACTGGTAAAATAGATAAAGGAGAACCAGTGGATGTGGTGTATTTGGACTTTCAGAAGGCTTTCGATACGGTCCCACATAAGAGATTAGCGTGCAAAATTAAGGCACATGGGATTGGGGGCAAGGTATTGACTTGGATAGAGAACTGGTTGGCGGACAGAAAGCAAAGAGTTGGAATAAACAGGTCGTTTTCCGAGTGGCAGGCAGTGACTAGTGGGGTACCGCAAGGATCGGTCCTAGGACCCCAGCTGTTCACAATATATATTAATGATCTGGACGAGGGAGTTGGATGTAATATCTCCAAATTTGCAGACGACACAAAGCTGGGTGGGAGGGTAAGCTGTGAGGAGGATGTCATGAAACTCCAGTACGATTTGGACAGGTTGGGTGATTGGGCGGAAACATGGCAAATGCACTATAATGTGGATAAATGTGAGGTTATCCACTTTGGTGGCAAAAACAGGAAGGCAGATTATTATTTGAATGGCAATAGATTGGGAGAAGGGGAAGTGCAAAGAGACCTGGGTGTTATTGTGCACCAGTCGCTGAAGGTAAGCATGCAGGTGCAGCAGGCGGTTAAGAAGGCAAATGGTATGTTGGCCTTCGTAGCAAGAGGGTTCGAGTACAGGAACAAGGATGTCTTGCTACAGTTGTACAGGGCCTTGGTGAGACTGCACCTTGAGTATTGTGTGCAGTTTTGGTCACCTTACCTGAGGAAGGACGTTCTTGCCATGGAGGGAGTGCAGCGAAGATTCACCAGGCTGATACCTGGGATGGCAGGAATGACGTATGAGGAGAGATTGTGTTGATTGGGCTTATACTCACTGGAGTTTAGAAGATTGAGAGGGGATCTCATCGAAACCTATAAAATTCTGTCAGGCCTGGACAGACTGGATGCAGGAAGGATGTTTCTGATGGCCGGGGAGTCCAGAACCAGGGGTCATAGTCTAAGGATAAGGGGTAAGCCACTTAGGACTGAAATGAGGAGGAATTTCTTCACCCAGAGAGTGGTGAACCTGTGGAATTTTCTGCCATAGAGGGCGGTGGAGGCCAGTTCATTAAATATATTCAAGAAAGAATTGGATATATTTCTTGAGGCTAAAGGGATCAAGGGATATGGGGAGAAAGCAGGGACAGGGTACTGAATTTGGATGATCAGCCATGATCACATTGAATGGTGGAGCAGGCTCGAAGGGCCGAATGGCCTACTCCTGCTCCTATCTTCTTTGTTTCTATGTTTCCTATGTTTGTGGGATGTGCTGAGGGTGAGAGGCGCTCTATCAATGCAAGCTCTTGCTCTGAGGGGTCTGGAACAGTTTGAAATGCAATAAGTGTCAGAAAAGTGTTGGTGTCGGGAGGGCTGAGCTGGGAAAGGGAGAGCGGAGTCCCGGAGCGGAGAGTCCCGAGTCTAACCCAGCTGCTCAGCCCATTTGAAAGCAGCTGCCCTTGTTTTTTGCCAGGTGTAAGTGCAATCTTCACGCCAACAACTGTATCTTGGAGAAGGGGAAGCTGAGTTGCGAGTGCGAGCACAACACGACGGGGCCGGACTGCGGGAGATGCAAGAAAGGCTTTCAATGCGGAGCGTGGAGAGCGGGCTCGTACCTCCCAATCCCCAAAGGGACGGTCAATGTGTGTGAGTAACCCGAGCTTCCCGGCCCGGCCCAGTGCCGGCACTAGATCGCTTCAGATTTCATTCTCAGCCCAACACCCCGCAACGCATCGACTCCAAAATACAACCCAATGGATGGTGTGATTGTGTTAATGTGGAAAGCGAGATCCCAGCGGGAGATTGTCCAGACCCAGGGAAGAGGAACAGAGTCCGAGCCCACAGCCCACTGAGAGAGAGGGAGTGGGAGAGAGAGAGAGAGGGAGAGGGAGAGTGAGAGGGGGAGAGAGAGTGAGAGAGAGGGGAGAGGGGGGAGAGAGAGACAGGAGAAAGGGAAAGAGGGGGAGAGAGAGAGAGGAGAGAGAGAGAGAGGGAGAGTGAGAGGGGGAGAGAGAGTGAGAGAGAGGGAGAGGGGGAGAGAGAGACAGGAGAAAGGGAGAGAGGGGGAGAGGGAGAGAGAGAGAGGGAGAGAGAGAGTGAGAGGGGGAGAGAGGGAGAGAGAGTGAGGGGGAGAGAGAGGGAGAGAGAGAAGGAGAGAGAGGGAGAAGGAAGGAGAGAGAGAGAGAGAGCGGAGAGAGGGAGAGAGAGAGAGAGGGAGAGAGAGAGAGAGAGGGAGTGAGAGAGAGGAAGGGGAGAGGGGGAGGGAGAAAGAGAGAGGGAGAATGAGAGGGGAGAGTGAGGGAGGGGGGAGAGAGATAGAGAAGGGGAGAGAAATTGCCAGAACATGAGGAAAAAAGCTCAGAAAAATATCAAACCAAAAACACAGACAGCCAGAAAACGAGGAATTACGCCTTACTTATTGTCAGGCACTAACACAATACAAAAAAACACTCAGAACCAAGAAAGAGCAGTATATTAAGAATACACTCAGCTCCATTGAGGAATCCATTGATTCCAATTGTTTCTGGGACAACTGGAATACATTACACAAAAAACAACACGGCGAATTGGCCATTCAAAACGGAGACAAATGGGAAAACCATTTTGAAAAATTAGACCAGAAAAACACACTAAGCCCAGAGCAATACCAAATATGCAAAAAACTGGAAATGCTCGAATTGACCATAAAAGATAACCAAAACCCGATAGACCCCATAATAACTGAAAAAGAGCTAGTTGAAAAACTCAAGGACCTGCGACCAGGGAAAAGCTTGCGGTGCAGACGGTATCTTAAGCGAGATGATTAAACACACGGACGATAAAATGAAATTGGCTATCCTAAAACTCTTCAACTTGGTTCTGAGTGTCGGTTACTTCCCTGATATCTGGAACAAAGGACTCATAACGCCCATATACAAAAGTGGAGACAAAGCTGACCCAAATAACTAACGAGGCACCTGTGTAAACAGTAACCTGGGGAAGGTATTCTGTAGTATCATAAACAAAAGACTTATAAACTTCCTTGAGGAGCACAATGTCTTGAGTAAAAGCCAAATTGGATTCCTACCAAACTATAGAACATCAGATCATATCTTCACCCTACAGACCCTAATTGACACACATGTTCATCAAAACAAAAGCAAAATTTTTGCCTGCTTTATAGATTTCCAGAAGGCTTTCGATTCCATCTGGCATGACGGTCTATTCTTGAAACTTATTGAAAGTGGTGTAGGGGGGGGAAACATATGATGTAATTAAATCAATGTATACAAACAATAAATGTGCAGTTAAAATTGGAGACAAACAAACAAAATACTTCCCACAGGGGCGTGATGTGACGCAGGGCTCGCCCATCTCACCGACACTCTTTAATATTTACATAAATGAACTGGAAAAACTACTTGAACAATCTACAGCACCCGGCCTCACCCTATATGAATCCAAGGTTAAATTCCTCCTCTATGCAGATGACCTGGTTCTGCTGTCACCAACTTAGGAGGGTCTACAGCAGAACCTGGATCTGCTAGAGTCGTTCTGTCAGACCTGGGCCCTGACAATAAACCCCCAAAAAACCAAAGTCCTTGTGTTCCAGCAAAGATCCAGACATCAGGGACCCAGAATAAATTTCACACTAGGAACAACTAAAATTGAACAAACCACTAACTACACATATTTGGGCTTAAAAATCAGCTCTACAGGAAATTTTCATCTGGCTGTGAATGAACTGAAAGAGAAAGCTAGAAGGGCTTTCTAAGCCATTAAAAAATCAATCCAAATAGAAATCCCAATTAGCATTTGGCTCAAAATTTTTAAATCAGTAATTGAACCAATTGCAATCTATGGCAGTGAGGTGTGGGGACCGCTAACACAACAAGAATTTGCAAAATGGGACAAACACCCAATTGAGATCCTACATGCAGAATTCTTTAAAAGTATCCTCCGGACTCAAAGGAAAACCGTAAACAATGCATGCAGGGCAGAACTAGGCCAATATCCATTAATAATTACTATCCAAAAAAGAGCCACCAAATTTTGGAAACACCTAAAAATGAACAACCGCCACTGCTATCATTACGAAGCCCTGAAATGCCAAGAGGGGACCATAAAGAAGAATACCCTCAGTCAACTAGTCCTGGGACTCAGTGAAGTAACTATTAACACTACTAACAATAACCAGCCCCAGGACAGTGACATCGTAGCACAGAGAATTCGACCCAACACAATTGTCACTAAGCAAAAGGAAAAATACCTGTCATATTGGGCAGAAACAACAAAAACCCAAAACAAACTCAATTGCTACTTGGCCCTAAACAGACAATACAACATGGCTGAATACCTGACCATGGTAAAGGATAGCAAACTGAGAAAAACCTTGACAATGTACAGACTTAGTGAATATAGCCTGGCCATCGAAAAAGGCAGACACAGACAGACCCGGCTGCCAAGAGAGGACAGGATATGCTCTCACTGCAAGTCAGGGAGTGGTGGAGACAGAGATGCACTTCCTCACAGCTTGTGGAA
Source organism: Somniosus microcephalus (assembly GCF_052327205.1). Classification (NCBI taxonomy): domain Eukaryota; kingdom Metazoa; phylum Chordata; class Chondrichthyes; order Squaliformes; family Somniosidae; genus Somniosus; species Somniosus microcephalus. The sequence continues at coordinate 372,919,515 of NC_140989.1, read as the reverse complement.
AATATCAGGGCATCAGGGAGAATTTCTACCCAAAATTCACAAAAATATGCCCTGAATTCAGAAATTTGAATGACGACCAAAAACTCCCATACCTACTAGGGGAACAGAGAAATTGTGTAACCTTAGCGGCACACTATGTTACAGCTTGCCATAAACAGAGGGACAACCATTAAACCTAAGAAAAGTGTTTATACAAATTATACGAATGTATATTTATACACTCAGGGATATATCTGTTTGTACACTGTATGGATAGATCTGCATTTATGTGTTCAACCATAAATGTTTTTCGATGCTTTGGCAACATAAGATGTACCTTGTCATGCCAATAAAGCGATTTGAATTGAATTGAATTGAATTGAATTGAGAGAGAGAGAGAGGGAGAGAGAGAGAGAGAGGGAGAGGGGGAGGGAGGGAGGAGAGAGAGAGGGAGAGGGAGAGGGGGAGAGAGAGGGAGAGAGAGAGACAGTGGGGAGAGGGAGGAGAGAGAGAGAGAGAGGGAGAGAGAGAGAGTGAGAGGAGAGGGAGAGAGAGGGGGAGAGAGAGGGAGAGAGAGAGAGAGGGAGAGAGAGAGGGAGAGAGAGAGGGAGGGAGAGAGAGAGTGAGAGGAGAGAGAGTGAGAGGAGAGAGAGAGGGGAGAGAGGGGAGAGAGAGATGGAGAATGAGAGGAGAATGAGAGAGTGAGAGGAGAATGAGAGAGTGAGAGGAGAGAGAGAGAGTGAGAGGAGAGAGAGAGTGAGGGGAGAGGGAGAGAGAGGGATAGAGGGGGAGCGAGAGAGAGGGGAGGGAGAGAGAGGGAGAGAGAGGAAGGGGAGAGGGGGAGGGAGAGAGAGGGAGAATGAGAGGGGAGAGAGAGGGAGAGGGGGAGAGTGAGCAAGAGAGTTAGAGAAGGAGAGAGAGAGAGAGGGGGAGGGAGAGAGTGGGGAGGGAGAGGGGGGAGGGAGAGAGTGGAAGAGGGGGAGGGAGAGAGTGGAAGAGGGAGAGAGAGAGGAGAGGGAGAGAGAGGGATAGAGGGAGAGAGAGGGGGAGGGAGACGGAGAGGGGGAGAGAGAGGAAGGGGGGGAGAGGGGTAGTGAGAGTGAGGGAGAATGTGGGGGAGAGGGAGAGGGAGGGAGAGAGGGAAAGGGAGAGAGGGAGAGAGAGAGGGAAAGGGGGGGAGAGAGAGAGAGAGAGGGAGAATGAGGGGGGAGGGGGAGAGTGAGGGAGAGAGAGAGAGAGAGGGGGGGAGGGAGAGAGGGAGAAAGAGAGAGGGGGGTGTAAAGTCCGCACCTCAATAATACACGGACTTCGGGGAGAACAGTTTAACAGGTACTTTACTGAACAAGAGGCAGCTTGAAACTGAAACTACAGAAGCCTGCTAGGGCCTTTTATACAGGGGTGGTCACTGCCGGTACTGCAGTCTAAGAACAGTTATTCCCTTAAAGGTACATACACAACAATTCCTCCCCTTTTAGATAAACAGTACATAACATTCATTTAACAACTAAATAATAACTAATTACAATTACAATTTCCTCAGTAATATATACATCAACTGAAATAGTCATTTATAAGTTCAGTCTTTGAGGAGGCTTCCTGATCCGGACTGGATAGCGCCTTTCTCGAGTATCCTGTTCTGGCGGTGGAGTCAATTCTGGCTCATTGTCATTGGTTAGTTCGTCAGCTTCCAATACCCCTGCTTCTGAGGTAGACGCAATCTGTACTTCGGGCTCATTACCAGGTGCACATGCTTGTGGTACAGGTTTGGCTTGTTCCTGTGACTCTAGAATCTGGTCAGCATGGCGTCTCACGATGCTCTCTCCAACGTCCACTGTGTACATTAGTGGTCCCTGCTGTGTGCATATCGTGCCTGGCTGCCATTTTTCTGTTCGGTAGTCGCGGGCCAAGACTGGTTGCCCTATCTTGAAGCTCCTGGTTGGCTTCTCATTTATGTGCTGGAACTGCTTATCGTCAATATCTCGTCTTATGTTTGGTTTGAGCAAATCCAAGCGACATCTTAGTCTCCGGTTAAAAAACAGTACGGCTGGAGTTTGGTTGGTTACTGCATGTATTGCATTCCGGTAAGCAAACAGGAAGTTATCCACCTTGTGTTGCAGTGGTATGTCGTCATTATACATTGCCTTAATGGCCTTTTTAAAGGTCTGAACAAACCTCTCAGCCAATCCATTTGTGGCTGGATGATATGGGACAGATGTGTAATGTTTCACCCCATTATTCTTCAGGAACCTCCGGAAATCCTCAGACACAAACTGTGGGCCATTGTTGGAACAGATCTGTTCTGGCAACCCATTCCTGGCGAAGATGGTTCTTAGGACTGCAATAGTTTTCTCCGTGGTGGTGGAGGACATTTTAATGACCTCTGGCCATTTCGAATGGGCGTCCACAGCAATTAGAAACATTGAGTCCATAAATGGACCAGCAAAATCAATGTGTACCCGTTGCCATGGAGATGAGGGCCACTCCCATGGATGTAGCAGGGCCTGTGGTGGAGCGTTTTGGACCTTCTGGCATCCTGTGCATCTCTTGGTCATATCCTCGATTTCTTGATCGATTCCCGGCCACCACACAAATGCCCTGGCTAGGCTCTCATTTTTACCCCTCCCACATGACCCTCGTGAAGCTCATTGAGTACTCTATCTCTCAACTTGGGTGGAATTACCACTCGGGATCCACACATCAAGGTTCCCCGGCACACTGACAGCTGTTCCCTCCTTGGCGAGAATGCTGGCAACAGTGAGTCGCCATATGCTGGCCATCCCTTCACCGTCAAATCATAGACCCGAGAGAGTGTCGGGTCATTTCGGGTTTCCTTCTCAATACTTGCGTTTGTAACAGGCAAACATTCGACTATGGTCACATGGAATATCTCCACAGGGTCCACCGCAGGTGCTTCTTCCGCCGTAGGCAACGGTAGGCGCGACAGCCCATCAGCGTTTCCATGTTGTTTCGTAACTTTGTACTCTATGCCATACTGATGTGCCCCTAGAAAAAGTGACCATCTTTGCAGCCGTTGCGCCGTCATCACCGGAACGCCCTTGTTTGGGTTAAAAATTGAGACCAGGGGTTGATGATCAGTCAGTAGGGTGAATTTCTGCCCGTGCAGATAGTGATTGAACTTCTTCAACCCACACACCAGGCTGAGGGCCTCCCTGTCAATCTGAGCGTAGTTGCGCTCGGCTGAGGTTAGCGAGCGCGATGCAAAGTCTATTGGCCTCTCTGAACCATCACGGAATTTGTGTGACAGCACCGCTCCAATGCCGTAAGGTGACGCATCACATGCCAACCGAATCGGTAGTGTTGGGTTGTAGTGGGCCAATACTTCTTTTGAAGTGATTTGGCATTTACATTCCTGAAAGGCACGCTTACACTCATCACTCCATTTCCATGTTACTCCAGTTTGAAGCAGGGCGTTCAATGGGTGCAGAATTGTAGATAAATTCGCCAAGAGCTTATGGTAGTAGTTCACCAACCCGAGGAACGACCTCAGTTGCGACACACTTTCTGGTGCTGGAGCCTTGACTACAGCCTCAATCTTGTCCGGCGACTTATGCAACCCTTCCTCATCAATCATGTGGCCACAATACGAGATTTGTCTCCTGAAGAACTCGCATTTGGGACGGTTGGCTCGTAGCCCATATTCTTGTAATCTCGTGAGCACCTGTTCCAGGTTGGCAAGGTGTTCACTGTCATTTTCGCCCGTAACCAGGATGTTGTCCAAATAACACTGGGTCCCCGGGATCCCTTACAGGACTTGTTCCATTGCCCTCTGCCACATAGCCGGGGCCGATGCTACCCCAAATACCAGTCGATTGTACTGGTAAAGGCCTTTGTGAGTGTTTATCGTGAGGTATTTCCTAGATGCTTCTTCCACCTCCATTTGTAGATACGCTTGAGCCAGGTCAATCTTTGTAAAACGTTTCCCTCCAGATAGCGAGGCGAAAATATCTTCTATCTGCGGAAGGGGATACTGTACTGTGTGCAGGACTGGGTTCACAGTCACCATGAAGTCCCCACAGATGCGAACCTTCCTTGGCTCCCCAGGCGTGCTGCTCAATGCTTTCTTCATTACAGGAACGATGGGTGTGGCCCACTCGCTCCAGTCCACCTTAGACAGCACCCCCGAACGCTCCAGACTCTCCAGTTCAGCTTCCACAGCTGGGCGTATCGCGTATGGCACCGGTCTGGCCTTGAAAAATTTTGGGGTTGCGTTATCCTCAATCTTTATGGTTGCCTTTACTCCTTTTAGAGTCCCAAGTCCTTGTTGGAACACCTCTTCTGCATCAGATAGAATTTGTGACAGACGTCCAGGTGCGACGTCATCATCTTTTTTGTCAGTCACAGTTAGTGCCAGAATGGAATGCCAATCCAATTGTAGTCTTCGGATCCATTCACGTCCCAATAATGGTGGTCCTCCATCTCGTAGTATATACATGTATAGTTTCTGTGTTTCCTTTCCGTTATATTCAACTGGCACCCTTATTTTTCCTCTGGGGTAGACCTTTTGCCCCGTGTATGTCTTCAATACAATGGACGTGTCCTTTAAGGGTATGTATGAAAATAGCCGCTCATAGTCTCGTCGATTCATGACAGTTAGGGCTGATCCTGTGTCCAATTCCATCTTCACTGGGGACCCTGCTATCATGAGGGTGACCCAAATGGTTCAGTGATCTTCTTTTGCGATCACGTTGTGTAACTTTAAACAACTTAGTCGCCTGCTCCCGGAGCCCTTATCACTCTCCTGATCTTCTGAACTACTATCTGTCAGTTTCTTTACTTTCCTGTACTGTTCCTTAGTAGTTCTTGTCGTGTTGGTCTTCTTTCCCGACCTGCAGACTCTTGCTATATGTCCCATTTTCCCACATTGCCTGCATATTTTGTCTTTAAACCAGCAGTCCTTCTGCTCATGGGTTGTTCTGCCGCAGCGATAGCACTTTTCGGCACCATACGCCATTTCGTTAGCGCTGTATTCTTGTGGTTTCTGTTGTATTTCCGCAGCTCCCCGTGCTGCTGCTTCGTAGGATACTGCCACGCTGAAAGCCTGTTCTAGCGTCAGGTCCTTTTTTGAAAGTAGTCGCTTCTGGGTTCCTTCACTCTGGAGCCCGCAGACAAACTTATCCCGTAAGGTGTCTGCCAGTCCTGCTCCGAACTGGCAGTGCTTCGATAACTTGCGTAGTTCCGTAAGATAGTCAGCATTGCTCTCATCTTTGTGCTGGTTTCTTTTATGGAACTTGAATCTTTCTGCTATCAGCAGTGGTGTAGGGCTTAGGTGTTCCTGTAAGATATGAACAATCTCCTCAAAACTTTTCTCCATTGGTTTAGCTGGGGTAATTAAATTCTGCAATAGGCCGTACGTACTCGCACCCATCAGATTTAATAATACCGATGCCCTCTTTCCATTGGCCACCTCATTTGCCTTGCAGTACACTTCAATTCTTTCCACATACGTGGTCCAGTCTTCTACCTCGTTGTCGAAAGCAGTGATACTGCCACTTTTCGGCATCTTGGGCGATTGAAAATGGCGCCTCCCGCGCTTTTGCTTCTTCCCCAATGGAATAAAATGGCACCTCCCACGCTTTTGCTTCTTCCCCAATGGGATAAAATGGCACCTCCCACGCTTTTGTTTCTTCCCCTTACTGCCACGCTGCTCCTAGCGTTCTACGGGGTAATGGCGGCGACCCGCAGCTTCGGCGCATCTCGCTTTCCTTCCCCCCCGTTTAGTTTCTCTCCGCTGTCCTGTTCTCGAGCACCGACCGCGCCCTGTGTGCTCCACCCTCTCTCTCTTGTTTTCTTTTCCCGGCGACGCTGCGCAGCCCGATTTGTAGAGCCGCTTGATCGAGCTTGAGCCCGCCGCAGTCCGGAAGGGTCAGCGCGCTACCTGCTACCAGCACGATTCGCTGGAACCACAGTCTCTCCCGCAATTCTCCAAACACCGATGGATTCTTTGGGCGGTTGCCCTCGGTCGATGCCCGTTGCTCAGACTACGACCTTCCAGGACCTTCCTTTCAGGCGAGATCCCCATGAGATGATGCCACACTGCAGGTGAGTTCGAACTTACTCGTCGCCACTGTAAAGTCCGCGCTTCAATCATACACGGACTTCGGGAGAACAGTTAAAACAGGTACTTTACAGAACAAGAGGCAGCTTGAAACTGAAACTACAGAAGCCTGCTAGGGCCTTTTATACAGAGGTGGTCACTGCCGGTACTGCAGTCTAAGACCAGTTATTCCCTTAAAGGTACATACACAACAGGGGGAGGGAGCGAGCGAGGGAGAGAGAGAGGAAGGGGGGGAGGGAGAGAGAGAGTGAGGGAGAGAGATAGAGAAGGAGAGTGAGGGCAGAGGGAGAGACGGGAAGTGAGGGGGAGAGTGAAAAAGAGAAACAGAATAAAGATAAGGAAAGCGTGAAAGAGAAGGTAAAAAACAAGTAACAGAAAGTGAGAAAAAACAGGGAGATAGAAAGAGGGTAGGAGAGAGAGAGAAAGTGAGTAAGAAAGAAACAGAAAGGAAGAGAAGGAAATAAAGAGACAAGCTCTCCAATTAGTCCCACTCCCTGCTCTTTCCCCACAGCCCTGCTAATCTTTCCCCTTCCAGTATTTCTCCAATTCCCTTTTGAAAGTTCCTATTGAATCTGCTTCCACCGCCCTTTCAGGCAGCGCATTCCAGATCACAACAACTCGCTGTAAAAACATTCTCCTCATCTCCCCTCTGGTTCTTTTGCCAATTCCCTTCACTCTGTGTCCTCTGGTTACCGACCCTCCTGCCACTGGAAACAGTTTCTCCTTATTTACTCGATCAAACCCCTCCTGATTTCGAGCGCCTCTATCAATGTGATGTGGGAGTCAGTGAGCGAGCTGAAATCGCTGGCATTATGTAGAGGGTGAGGTTATAATAGCCCATGGGTGAAATTTGCTGAAATCTCTCTCCGGACACACACACAGATACAGAGCCAGCAGTGAGGTGTAGACTGATGTGAGAATGGAATGTTAATGGCTGGATGAACATCTGGGGAACAGCTGGGGAGGGTGAAAGGAGAATAAGCCTCTGTGTAACAATATCTGAAGCAGATCAGGAAGTGAAGGTTGTGAGGGACATCTGTGGCCATTGCTGTGTGTGGAATGTCCCGAGATCAATATACAGACAGTGAGAGGACTGGGCAGTGAGCGAGGGGTCTGTGTGATGACTGACACCCTTACCTATTAACCCTGCGGACTTACACACTAATCACACGGAGTGGGAACGGAGCCATGGACTAACCTCAGGCTCACCTTCCATCAGCTCTTTAGCATCTCTAGCTGGTGTGACCCAGGGCTGGTGTGAGCGCTCAGAGGATGCAGCCCGCCAATCCCCATCACTTCATTGTTCCTGAGTTTGAGTGAGGTCCATCTCATCAACACTCCATGTGATGGGTTGGATTAGTGTGTTTATGGAGACAGATTGTTAATCAGACCTCTCTCTAACTCTCTTTGTTTCTGTTTCCCTCTCCAGGCCTCCCTGACACCGTCGCGAGTGGCCGTAAGTAGGACCTACGCTCTCTGACCTGTGACCTGCTGACCCAGAGCCCATTTCAGTATCTGGAACAAACCCTTCCCCTCAAACCTCCCTCATGTCTCACTGACCGAGGAACAGGTGTAGGTGTGAGCAGGGGCTGAGTGTGAGCAGGGGCTGAGTGTGAACAGGGGCTGAGTGTGAGCAGGGGCTGAGTGTGAACAGGTTTAGGTGTGAACAGGGGCTGAGTGTGAGCAGAGGCTGAGTGTGAACAGGTGTAGGTGTGAGCAGTGGCTGAGTGTGAGCAGGTGTAGGTGTGAGCAGGGGCTGAGTGTGAGCAGGTGTAGGTGTGAGCAGGGGCTGGGTGTGAGCAGGGGCTGAGTGTGAGCAGGGGTGAGTGTGAGCAGGTGTAGGCGTGAGCAGGGTCTGAGTGTGAGCAGGTGTAGGTGTGAGCAGGTGTAGGTGTGAGCAGGTTCTGAGTGTGAGCACAGTCTGGGTGTGAGCAGTTGTAGGTGTGATCAGGGGCTGAGTGTTAACGGGCTGAGTGTGAACAGGTGTAGGCGTGAACAGGGGCTGAGTGTGAGCAGGGGCTGAGTGTGAACAGGTGTAGGTGTGAGCAGGGGCTGAGTGTGAGCAGGTGTAGGTGTGAGCAGGTGTAAGTGTGATCAGGGGCTGAGTGTGAACAGGGGCTGAGTGTGAACAGGGGCTGAGTGTGAACAGGTGTAGGTGTGAGCAGGTGTAGGTGTGAGCAGAGTCTGGGTGTGAGCAGAGTCTGGGTGTGAGCAGGGTCTGAGTGAGCAGGGTCTGAGTGTGAGCAGGGTCTGAGTGTGAGCAGGGGCTGAGTGTGAACATGTGTAGGTGTGAGCAGGGGCTGAGTGTGAACATGTGTAGGTGTGAGCAGGGTCTGAGTGTGAGCAGGGTCTGAGTGTGAGCAGGGTCTGAGTGTGAGCAGGGGCTGAGTGTGAGCAGGGTCTGAGTGAGCAGGGTCTGAGTGTGAGCAGGGTCTGAGTGTGAGCCGGGTCTGAGTGTGAGCTGGGTCTGAGTGTGAGCAGGGTCTGAGTGTGAGCAGGGTCTGAGTGTGAGCGGGGGCTGAGTGTGAGCAGGGTCTGAGTGTGAACATGTGTGGGTGTGAGCAGGGGCTGAGTGTGAGCAGGGTCTGAGTGAGCAGGGTCTGAGTGTGAGCAGGGTCTGAGTGTGAGCTGGGTCTGAGTGTGAGCAGGGTCTGAGTGTGAGCGGGGGCTGAGTGTGAGCAGGGTCTGAGTGTGAACATGTGTGGGTGTGAGCAGGGGCTGAGTGTGAGCAGGGTCTGAGTGAGCAGGGTCTGAGTGTGAGCAGGGTCTGAGTGTGAGCCGGGTCTGAGTGTGAGCAGGGTCTGAGTGTGAGCAGGGGCTGAGTGTGAGCGGGGTCTGAGTGTGAACGGGGTCTGAGTGTGAGCGGGGGCTGAGTGTGAGCAGGGTCTGAGTGTGAGCGGGGGCTGTGATCAGGAGTCTGCTTGTTCCTGTATCTATGGAGTAAAGTATAATCTCCTCGAGCGGTGCAGCAGATACGAAGCAGGGAAGTTGTAATATTTACGATGCACATCTTAGCTGAGAGGAAAGTGCTTCTTAACTCTGTCTCAGTGAGAACAGTCAGTGGGAAGTGGACGGAATATCTGTAGAAAGCCGCTTGGTTGCTGAGCCCGAGATCTATGGGGACCTGTTGTAATCCCGTTATCCCAGATACAGGAATGGGAGCTGGGTGAGAGTCTCGGCCTCAATCTGTTCCCCTTTGTTCCCGGATTTTGCATCAACTCGTTTCCGTTTATTTAACCCGTCGCATGCTGTCCATGTCATTCCAAACCATCCGTCACGTTAAACACCCAAACCAGCCCCAGACTGACCGGGAGCAGCGTGACCATAACTCCCCACACTGACCAGGAGTGACCATAACTCCCCATACTGACCGGGAGTGACCATAACTCCCCACACTGACCGGGAGTGACCATAACTCCCCACACTGACCGTGGGTGACCATAACACCCCACATTGACCGGGAGTGAATGTAACTCTCCACACTGACCGGGAGTGACCATAACTCCCCATACTGACCGGGAGTGACCATAACTCCCCATACTGACCGGGAGTGACCATAACTCCCCATACAGACCGGGAGTGACCATAACTCCCCATACTGACCGGGAGTGACCATAGCTCCTCACACTGACTGAGAGTGACCATAACTCCCCACACTGACCGGGAGTGACCATAACTCCCCACACTGACCGAGAGTGACCATAACTCCCCACACTGACCGGGAGTGACCATAACTCCCCACACTGACCGGGAGTGACCATAACTCCCCACACTGACCGGGAGTGACCGTAACTCCCCACACTGACCGGGAGTGACCGTAACTCCCCATACTGACCGGGAGTGACCATAACTCGCCACACTGACCGGGAGTGACCATAACTCCCCATACTGACCGGGAGTGACCATAACTTCCCATACTGACCGGGAGTGACCTTAACTCCCCATACTGACCGGGAGTGACCATAACTCTCCATACTGACCGGGAGTGACCATAACTCCCCATACTGACAGGGAGTGACCATAACTCCCCACACTGACCAAGAGTGACCATAACTCCTCATACAGACTGGGAGTGACCATAACGCCCCAAACTGACCAGAAGCAGAGTGACCATAACTCCCCACACTGACCAGGAGTGTCCATAAGTCCCCACACTGACCGGGAGTGACCATAACTCCCCATACGGACCGGGAGCAGAGTGACCATAACTCCCCACACTGACCGGGAGTGACCGTAACTCCGCACACTGACCGGGACTGACCGTAACTCCCCACACTGACCGGGGCTGACCATAACTCCCCACACTGACCGGGAGTGACTGTACCTCCTCACACTGAACGGGAGTGACCGTAACTCCCCACACTGACTGACCATAACACCCCACACTGACCGGGAGTGACCGTAACTCCCCACACTGACTGACCATAACACCCCACACTGACCGGGAGTGACCATAACTTCCCACACTGACTGGGAGTGACCATAACTCCGTAAACTGACCGGGAGCAGAGTGACCATAACTCCCCACACTGACCGGGAGTGACTGTAACTCCCCATACTGACTGGGTGTGACCGTAACTCCCCATACTGACCAGGAGTGACCAAAGCTCCCCATATTGACCGGGTGTGACCGTAACTTCCCATAATGACCAGGAGTGACCATAACTCCCCACACTGACCGGGAGTGACCATAACTCCCCACATGGACCAGGAGTGGCCATAACTCCCCACACTGACCGGGAGTGACCATAACTCCCCACACTGACCGGGAGTGACCATAACTCCCCACACTGACCAGGAGTGACTGTAACACCCCATACTGACCAGGAGTGACCATAACTCCTCACACTGTCCGTGAGTGACTGTAACTCGCCACACTGACCGGGAGTGACCATAACCTCCCACACTGACCAGGAGCAGAGTGACCATAACTCCCCACACTGACCGGAAGTGACCATAACTCCCCATACTGACCGGTAGTGACCATAACTCCCCATACTGACCGGGAGTGACCGTAACTCCCCACACTGACCGGGAGTGACCATAACTCCCCACACGGACCGGGAGTGGCCATAACTCCCCACACTGACCGGGAGTGACCATAACTCCCCACACTGACCGGGAGTGACCATAACTCCCCACACTGACCGGGAATGACCATAACTCCCCACACTGACCGGGAGTGACCGTAACATCCCATACTGACCGGGTGTGATCATAACATCTCATAGAGACCGGGAGTGACCATAACTCCCCACACTGACCAGGAGTGACTGTAACACCCCATACTGACCAGGAGTGACCATAACTCCTCACACTGTCCGTGAGTGACTGTAACTCACCACACTGACCGGGAGTGACCATAACTCCCCACACTGACCGGAAGTGACCATAACTCCCCATACTGACCGGTGGTGACCATAACTCCCCATACTGACCGGGAGTGACCATAACTCCCCACACTGACCGGGAGTGACCATAACTCCCGATACTGACCGGGAGTGACCGTAACTCCCCACACTGACCGGGAGTGACCATAACTCCCGATACTGACCGGGAGTGACCATAACTCCCCACACGGACCGGGAGTGGCCATAACTCCCCACACTGACCGGGAGTGACCATAACTCCCCACACTGACCGGGAGTGACCATAACTCCCCACACTGACCGGGAATGACCATAACTCCCCACACTGACCGGGAGTGACCGTAACATCCCATACTGACCGGGTGTGATCATAACATCTCATAGAGACCGGGAGTGACCATAACTCCCCACACTGACCAGGAGTGACTGTAACACCCCATACTGACCAGGAGTGACCATAACTCCTCACACTGTCCGTGAGTGACTGTAACTCACCACACTGACCGGGAGTGACCATAACTCCCCACACTGACCGGAAGTGACCATAACTCCCCATACTGACCGGTGGTGACCATAACTCCCCATACTGACCGGGAGTGACCATAACTCCCCACACTGACCGGGAGTGACCATAACTCCCGATACTGACCGGGAGTGACCGTAACTCCCCACACTGACCGGGAGTGACCATAACTCCCGATACTGACCGGGAGTGACCGTAACTCCCCACACTGACCGGGAGTGACCATAACTCCCGATACTGACCGGGACTGGGAGACTGGGGCACTTTGGGCTTATGTGAAACGTTACAATTTGACCCCAAACCTGCCCCTTTCCTGCCCAGGTACAGCCAGAACCTACAGGAAGAAACAGACACTCAAAACCTTCATCACCGACACAAAGCTCACCCCATTAAATCATCAGCTCCGCGGACCAGATTCCCGCTAATTACTGATTGATCCGCTTCGAGCTACAACACAGGCAGTGAGTAGACCCGGAGAAGCGATTGATTGAATCGACATTGGCTCCCGGTCCAGCAACACCTCCAATTTATAATTCTCATCCTCACGTTCAAATCCCTCCATGGTCTTGCCCCTCCCTATCTCTGTAACCTCCTCCAGCCCCACAATACAACCCTCCGAGATCTCTGCGCTCCTCCAACTCTGGCCTCTTGTCCATCTCCCACTCCCTATCCCCACCATTGGCGGCCGTGCCTTCAGCTGCCTGTGCCCTAAGCTCTGGAATTCCCTCCCTAAACCTCTCCGCCTCTCTACTTTTGGTGACCTGTCCTAATATCTCCTCCCGTGTCTGGGTGTCAGTTTCTGTCTGATTGGTGGTGAGGCGGAGATGGAAATGTCTGCTTGCTTGTCTCTCGGACCCTCTTGCAGCCCCGGACAGTCTCCACTCAATGTGTGTGTGCGCACAGTACAGATGGTCTGTTCAGACCCCGCGTTGTTCTCCAGCTGGGATTAATAATTGCTGATTTCTCCTGACACGTGCAGCTGACCCAAAGCTCAGACCCACACAGCCAAGAATCTCATCACCAGAGGTCACAAACCCAGAGCAAGGTAGGAGCTCTCATATAGTGGTCGCTCAGTACTGCCCCTCCGACAGTGCAGCGCTCCCTCAGTACTGCCCCTCCGACAGTGCAGCACTCCCTCAGTACTGCCCCTCCGACAGTGCAGCGCTCCCTCAGTACTGCCCCTCCAACAGTGCAGCGCTCCCTCAGTACTGCACCTCTGACAGTGCAGCACTCCCTCAGTACTGCCCCTCCGACACTGCAGTACTCCCTCAGTACTGCCCCTCCGACAGTGGAGGGCTCCCTCAGTACTGCCCCTCCGACAGTGCAGCGCTCCCTCAGTACTGCCCCTCAGACAGTGCATCACTCTCTCAGTACTGCCCCTCCGACAGTGCAGCGCTCTCTCAGTACTGCCCCTCCGACAGTGCGGCACTCCCTCAGTACTGCCCCTCCGACAGTGCAGCGCGCTCTCAGTACTGCCCCTCCGACAGTGCAGCACTCCCTCAGTACTTCCCCTCCGACAGTGCAGCACTCTCTCAGTGCTGCCCCTCCGACAGTGCAGCACTCCCTCAGTACTGCCCCTCCGACAGTGCAGCACTCCCTCAGTACTGCCCCTCCGACAGTGCAGCACTCCCTCAGTACTGCCCCTCCGACAGTGCAGCACTCCCTCAGTACTGCCCCTCCGACAGTGCAGCACTCCCTCAGTACTGCCCCTCTGACAGTGCAGCACTCCCTCAGTACTGCATTAGTGTCGGTCTGGATTATGGGCTCGAGTCTCTGGAGTGGGACTTGAACCCATGACCTTCTGACTCCGAGGCGAGAGTGCTGCCCACTGAGCCACGGCTGAAAGGCCCCTAACTTGGCAGCACTGTATATAACCCGGCACAGGACTCTATAAACCCGGGATTGGGACCATCCATTGCCATCTGCCTGATTCACTGCAAACCGTAACTAGCCGGGAGTCTGATGTTCTCCCCTCACTGCTAAAAGCCTCAGTGTTCCCTCCCTCCCATTCCAGCCATTTCCTCCCCACCTCTCATTCCTGCAGCATGTGACCCTCTCGCAGTCTGCGACCCGTCTACGTCCTGTCTACGTGCCGTCTACACTCTCTGTCTTTTCCTTGCAAGACTGCGAATGCTTTGGCCACTCGAACCGGTGCAGTTACCTCGAGCTGCTCTCCACCGCCATTTGCGTGAGCTGTAAGCACAACACTAGAGGGCGACACTGCCAGTTATGCCGGCTGGGCTTCCACCGAAACCCTTCAGCACAGCTGGACCACCACAACGTTTGCCTCGGTCAGTTCCTGTTACAATCTCCGCTCTCGCCTCCTTCCTTCACCCTTCTGCTTTCAGCCCGAAACAAGATAAAGCAACAAAGAAAATACCTTCGATAGGGCTGAGCAAAAGGGTGTCGGAAATCAGCTCCCCTTTCCCCAGTGACTAGGCCCCAACCCAACCTTTCCCTAGCAACGAGGCCTGGTCCAGCCTTTCCCTAGTAACGAGGCCTGGTCTAGTCTTTCCCCAGCGATGAGGCCTGGTCCAGTCTTTCCCTAGCGACAAGGCCTGGTCCAACCTTTCCCTAACGATGAGGCCTGGTCCAACCTTTCCCTAACGATGAGGCCTGGTCCAGTCTTTCCCTAGCGACAAGGCCTGGTCCAACCTTTCCCTAACGATGAGGCCTGGTCCAACCTTTCCCTAACGATGAGGCCTGGTCCAACCTTTCCCCAGCGATGAGGCCTGGTCCAGTCTTTCCCTAGCGATGAGGCCGGGTCCAGCCTTTCCCTAGTGATGAGGCCTGGTCCAGTCTTTCCCCAGCGACAAGGCCTGGTCCAGCCTTTCCCTAGTGATGAGGCCTGGTCCAGCCTTTCCCTAGCGACAAGGCCTGGTCCAACCTTTCCCTAACGATGAGGCCTGGTCCAACCTTTCCCTAACGATGAGGCCTGGTCCAGTCTTTCCCTAGCGATGAGGCCGGGTCCAGCCTTTCCCTAGTGATGAGGCCTGGTCCAGTCTTTCTCTAGCGATGAGGCCTGGTCCAGTCTTTCCCTAGCGATGAGGCCTGGTCCAGTCTTTCTCTAGCGATGAGGCCTGGTCCAGTCTTTCCCTAGCGATGAGGCCTGGTCCAGTCTTTCCCCAGCGACGAGGCCTGGTACAACCTTTCCCTAGCGATGAGGCCTGGTCCAGCCTTTCTCTAGCGATGAGGCCTGGCCCTTGCTTTGTTGCGGTGAATCGAAAGCCCTGTGTTTTGATGATATAACCGTTCCCTCCCTGTCTCCATTGTTTTTCAGGAATTTGTGTGTTGTTTGTTCTCTCGGTAAACGACCATCCCGACTCGTAGCAGCGTCGCTCGCCTCTGCTCAATGTTGCCCCTCCCCCCAGTGTCCAACAACAATCCTCTCTCCATTTCCTCATCTCCTCCCATTCTCCACACACAGAATTACACAGAATGTACAGCACAGAAACAGGCCATTCATAGGAACATAGAAACAGGAGGAGGCCATTCAGCCCTGCGAGCTGGTTCCACCATCCAGTTCGATCAGGGCTGATCTGTATCGTAACTCAATCAACCCGCCTCGGCTCCGTAACCCTTAATGCCCTTACCCAACAAAAATCCATCAATTTCAGTTCTGAAATTTCCAATTGACCCCAGCCTCAACAGCTCTCTGAGGGAGAGAGTTCCAGATTCCCACTGCCCTTTGTGTGAAGAAGTGCTTCCTGACATCACCCCTGAACGGCCTGGCTCTAATTTTAAGGTTCTGCCCCCTTGTTCTGGACTCCCCCCACCAGAGGAAATAGTTTCTCTCTATCGAACCGATCAACTCCTTTAATCATCTTAAACACCTCGATTAGATCACCCTTTAACTCAGGGGAATACAAGCCCAGTCTGTGCAGCCTGGCCTCAGAATTTAACCCTTTTAGCCCCGGTGTCAGTCTGGTGAATCTGGGCCGCTCCCCCTCCAAGGCCAGTCTATCCTTCCTGAGGGTCGGGGCCCTGAACTCATAGAATCATAGAAAGTTACAGCACGGAAGGAGGCCATTCGGCCCATCGTGTCCACGCCGGCCAACAGAGAGCTATCCAGCCTAATCCCACTTCCCAGCTCTTGGTCCGTAGCCCTGCAGGTTAGAACATCCCAAGTGCACATCCAAGTACTTTTTAAATGTGGTGAGGGTTCCTGCCTCTACCACCCTTTCAGGCAGTGAGTTCCAGACCCCCACAACCCTCTGGGTGAAGACATTTCCCCTCAAATCCCCTCTAAACCTTCCACCAATTACTTTAAATCTGTGCCCCCTGGTTTTTGACCCCTCTGCTAAGGGAAATAGGTCCTTTCTATCCACTTTATCTAGGCCCCTCATAATTTTATACACCTCAATAAGGTCTCCCCTCAGCCTCCTCTGTTCCAAGGAAAACAGACCCAGCCTATCCAGTCTTTCCTCATAGCTAAGATTCTCTACTCCCAGCAACATCCTTGTAAATCTCCTCTGTACCCTCTCTAGTACAATCACATCTTTCCTGTAATGTGGTGACCAGAACTGCACGCAGTACTCTAGCTGAGGCCTAACCAGTGTTTTATACAGTTGAAACATAACCCCCTGCTCTTGTATTCTATGCCACAGCTAATAAAGGCAAGCATTCCGTATGCCTTCTTAACCACCTTATCTACCTGGCCTGCTACCCTCAGTGATCTGTGGACATGCACTCCAAGGTCCCTTTGTTCCTCTACACTACTCAGTGTCCTACCATTTAATGTGTATTCCCTTTCCTTGTTAGCCTTCCCCAAATGCATTACCTCACACTTCTCCGGACTGAGTTCCATTTGCCACTGTTCTGCCCACCTGACCAATTTATTGATATCTTCCTGCAGTCTACAGCTGAACGCAGTGTCCAGATGCAGTCTATCCAGAGCTCTGTGCAGCTGGAACATAACTTCCTCCCCTTTGTGTTCCAGCCCCCGAGAGAAAGCCCAACATTCCATCAGCCTTTCTCATTAGTTTTTGTACCTGTCCACGAGCTTTTAGCCCAACGGGTCCGTGCCGGTGTTTCTGCTCCACTCGAGCCTCCTCCCGTCCTTCCTCATCTCACCCTATCACCATATCCTTCTATTCCCTTCTCCCTCATGTGTTTATCCAGCTTCCCCTTCAATACATCTGTGCTATTCTCCTCAACCACTCCCTGTGGGAGCGAGTTCCACATTCTCCCCACTCTCTGGGTAAAGAAGGTTCTCCTGAATTACCGATGGGATTTATTAGCGACGATCTTATATTTATCGCCCCTAGTTTTCGACTCCCCACAAATCGAAACATCTTCTCTACGTCTACCCGATCAAACCCCTTCATAGTCTTAAAGACCTCGATCAGGTCCCCCCTCAATCTTCTCTTTTCTGGAGAAAAGAGCCCCAGCCTGTTCAGCCTTTCCTGATAGTTATAACCTCGCAGTTCTGGGATCATCCGTGTGAATCTTATTTTGCACCTTCTCCAGTGCCTCTATATCCTTTTTATAATATGGAGACCAGAACTGTGCAGAGTGCTCTAAGTGCGGTCTAACCAAGGTTCGATACAAGTTTAACATCACTTCTGTGCTTGTGAATTCTGCCCTCTAGTGATGAACCCAGTGCTTGGTTTGCTTTTTCGGGCCTTGTTAACCTGTGTTAATTCTGTGCCGTGGCCCCAGGGAGTGGAGCACGGGCCGTGTGCAGTCAGTGTCTGGGGGATTGAAGCTGTTTGTAAAGTGTTGGAGACTTGTTTCACCCCCAGAGTCTGACCCTCCCTTGTCCCGGCTCGCACTCATTCCTGTGGCTGAGGTTGTGTCGATGTGTTTTATGGGGAACAGCCGTGTGCAGTGTGTGTGTTGTCTTGTTTCTGCAGACTGTAAGTGTCACCCTGATGGCTCGTTCCACCATCGCTGTAATGACACGGGATATTGTGACTGTAAGGAGGGGACAACAGGGCCCAAGTGTGACAAGTGCCTGCCCGGATATTACTGGCACAGGGGCTGTCGAGGTAAGTAACCGTTCTAGCACCAGCCCCTCCCCTCACTCCGCCCCGGCTTCTGTGTGTCAGGGTCAGCAGAGTATCCGATAGCAGAGATACCGTGGGGGGAATCACAGAGGCTTTTAGTGAGTGAACCCTCCTGGACCCTCCCATCACCCGCCACACAATTAGTGGCACAGCTCCTCGCAAAGGGAGGTCTGGAGTTCAGTGAGGGACGTTTCATAGAATCACACAGCACAGGAGGAGGCCATTCGGCCCATCGTGCCTGTGCCGGCTCTTTGAAAGAGCTCTCCAATTAGTCCCACTCCCTGCTCTTTCCCCAGAGCCCTGCAAATTTTCCCTTTTCAAGTATTTCTCCAATTCCCTTTTGAAAGTTACTATTGAATCTGCTTCCACCGCCCTTTCAGGCAGCGCATTCCAGATCACAACAACTCGCTGTAAAAACATTCTCCTCATCTCCCCTCTGGTTCTTTTGCCAATTCCCTTCACTCTGTGTCCTCTGGTTACCGACCCTCCTGCCACTGGAAACAGTTGCTCCTTATTTACTCGATCAAAACACTTCATAATTTTGAACACTTCTATCAAATCTCCCCTTAACCTTCTCTGCTTTAAGGAGAACAATCCCAGCTTCTCCAGTCTCTCCACATAACTGAAGTCCCTCATCCCTGGCACCATTCTAGTAAATCTCCTCTGCACCCTCTCCAAGGCCCTGACACCCTTCCTAAAGTGCGGTGCCCAGAATTGGCCACAATAATTGGACACAGACTTTAATCCTCTGTCTCACCTTAGGTGTTTAATCATTAATTTATTCCCATTCACACATCCCCCCTGTGCTCGCTGAGCTACATTGGCTCCTTTTGTGGCTCTGCGCCAACTTTTCTCTTATTTACGCTCCTGTGAAGCACCTTAGGACGTTTTACTATGTTAAAGGCGCTATATAAATGCAAGTTGTTGTTAAATAGAATCTACAGCACTCTTATCGATATTGAAATTCATTGGCCATATACTCACCCATTCTACGAGTTTATTCATGTTTTCCTGTATTTTGTCGCAGTCATTCTCTGTATTAACTACACCCCCACAAACTGGTGTCATCCACAGATTCTAAAAATATACTTCCGATTTCCAAGTCCAAATCGTTTCTGTAAATTGTGAACAACGGTGGTCCCAGCACCAATCCTTCTGGAACACCACTTCCCAGCTTTTGCCAGTCTGAGTAATTACCTTCAATCCCCCTCTACAGCTTTATAAAAAGAAAAAGGGTGGCTAAAGTGAACGTTGGTCCCTTAGAGGGTGAGACTGGGAAATTAGTGGTGGGGAACATGGAGATGGCAAAGACGCTGAACAAATATTTTGTATCAGTCTTTACAGTAGAGGACACTATAAATATCCCAACACTGGACAAACAGGAGGCAATGGGGAGGGAGGAGCTAAACACGATTAAAATCACTAAGGAGATGGTACTCGGTAAAATAATGGGACTTAAGGCGGATAAATCCCCCGGACCTGATGGCCTACATCCTAGGGTCTTGAGAGAAGTGGCGGTAGGGATTGTGGATGCATTGGTGATTATTTTCCAAAACTCCCTGGACTCAGGAAAGGTCCCGGCCGATTGGAAAACTGCTAATGTAACACCCTTATTTAAGAAGGGAAGTAGACAAAAAGCTGGAAACTATAGACCAGTTAGCCTAACATCTGTGGTTGGCAAAATGTTGAGTCCATTATTAAGGAAACAGTAACAAAGCATTTGGATAAACATAATTTAATAGGACAGAGTCAGCATGGTTTTATGAAGGGGAAGTCATGTTTGACAAATTTGCTCGAATGCTTTGAGGACGTAACATACAGGGTGGATAAAGGGGAACCAGTGGATGTAGTGTATTTGAACTTCCAAAAGGCATTTGACAAGGTTCCACACAAAAGATTTCTGAGCAAGATAAAAAATCACGGGATTGGGGATAATATCCTGGCATGGGTGGAAGATTGGCTATCTAACAGAAAACAAAGAGTTGGGATAAATGGTTCATTCTCGGGCTGGCAATCAGTAACTAGTGGTGTTCCGCAGGGGTCAGTGCTGGGACCCCAACTCTTTACAATCTATATTAACGATTTGGAGGAAGGGACCGAGTGCAACATATCCAAGTTTGCCGACGATACAAAGATGGGAGGGAAAGCAGTGAGTGAGGACATAAAAAACCTGCAAAAGGACATAGACAGGCTAAGTGAGTGGGCAGAGATTTGGCAGATGGAATATAATATTTGAAAGTATGAGGTTATGCACTTTGGCAGAAAAAATCAAAGAGCAAGTTATTATCTAAATGGAGAGAAACTGCAAAGTGCTACAGTACAAAGGGATCTGGGGGTCCTGGTGCATGAAACACAAAAAGTTAGTATGCAGGTGCAGCAGGTGATCAGGAAGGCTAATGGAATCTTGGCTTTTATTGCAAGGGGGATGGAGTATAAAAACAGGGAAGTCTTGCTGCAGTTATACAGGGTATTGGTGAGGCCACACCTGGAATACTGCGTGCAGTTTTGGTTTCCATATTTAAGAAAAGATATACTTGCTCTCGAGGCGGTTCAGAGAAGGTTCACTCGGTTGATTCCGGAGATGAGGGGGTTGACGTATGAGGAAAGGTTGAGTAGGTTGGGCCTCTACTCATTGGAGTTCAGAAGAATGAGAGGTGATCTTATCGAAACATATAAGATTGTGAGGGGGCTTGATCGGGTGGATGCGGTGAGGATGTTTCCACTGATGGGTGAGACTAGAACTAGGGGGCATAATCTTAGAATAAGGGGCTGCCCTTTCAAAACTGAGATGAGGAGAAACTTCTTCACTCAGAGGGTAGTAAATCTATGGAATTTGCTACCTCAGAGAGCTGTGGAAGCTGCGACATTAAATAAATTTAAAACGGAGATAGACAGTTTCCTAGCAGATAAGGGAATTAGGGGTTACGGGGAGCAGGCAGGGAAGTGGACGTGAGTCTAGGTTCGGATCAGCCATGATCCTATTGAATGGCGGAGCAGGCCCGAGGGGCCATATGGCCTACTCCTGCTCCTACTTCTTATGTGCTTATGTTCTTATGTTTTTGTTTTGTAGCCAGCTTGCTATCCATTCTGCTACTTCTCCCCGGACTCCGCATGCTCTGGCCTTAGTCAAGACTCTACTACACGATACTTTATCCAAGGCCTTTTGAAAATCCAAATATATTACATCTACTACATTACCCTTGTTTCCCCTTTCTGTTACTTCTTCAAATAATTCAATAGGCCTGGTCAAGCATGACCTTCCCTTTTGGAATCCGTGCTGACTAATCTTTATTATATTTTCAGATTCTAGATGGTTTTCTATTACATCTTTGAGTAAGAATCTTTCCCACCACCGACGATAAGCTAATTGGTCTATAGTTCCCTGGACTTGTTCTATCTCCCTTTTTAAATCTCAGAATCACATCAGCTGTCCCTCCGATATTGCAGCGCTCACTCACTCACTCACATAATTTACACTCACTCACAAACTTTATACACATTACATTCCATCACTCTCATTCAATCCACTCCCTCTCTCCCTCACTCCCTCCCTCTCTCCTACCGTCACTCTCTCTCTTCCTCTCTCACTCCCTCCCCCTCTCTCTCCCTCTGGCGAGCAAAATAAAGGAAAATCCTAAGATGTTTTATAAGTATATTAAGGGTAAGAGGATAACTAGGGAAAAAATAGGGCCCATTAGGGACAAAAGTGGCAATCTGTGTGTGGAGCCGGAAGATGTAGGAGGGGTTCTAAATGAATTTTTTGCATCTGTTTTCACTATGGAGAAGGACGATGTAGACATAGAAATAGGGCGGGGGGACTGTGATATGCTTGAACATATTCACATCCAGAGGGAGGAGGTATTGGCGGTTTTAGCTGGCCTAAAAATGGATAAATCCCCAGGCCCGGATGAAATGTATCCCAGGCTGCTGTGTGAGGCAAAGGAAGAGATTGCGGGGGCTCTAACACATATATTCAGGACCTCTCTGGCCACAGGGGATGTGCCAGAGGACTGGAGAACCGCTAATGTAGTACCATTATTCAAGAAGGGAAGTAGGGAAAAACCGGGGAACTACAGGCCAGTGAGCCTAACATCAGTGGTAGGAAAATTATTGGAAAAAATTCTGAGGGACAAAATTTGTCTCCACTTGGAGAGGCAAGGATTAATCAGGGATAGTCAACATGGCTTTGTCAAGGGAAGATCATGTCTGACTAATTTGATTGAATTTTTTGAGGGGGTGACTAGGTGTGTGGATGAGGGTAACGCAGTGGATGTGGTATATATGGATTTCAGTAAGGCCTTCGATAAAGTCCCGCACAGGAGACTGGTCAAGAAGGTAAGAGCCCATGGAATCCAGGGTGCCTTGGCACATTGGATACAAAACTGGCTTAGTGACAGAAGGCAGAGGGTGATGGTCGAAGGTTGTTTTTGTGACTGGAAGCCTGTGGCCAGTGGGGTACCACAGGGATCGGTGCTGGGTCCCTTGCTGTTTGTGGTCTACATTAATGACTTGGATATGAATGTAAAAGGTATGATCAGTAAGTTCGCGGATGATACAAAAATTGGTAGGGTGGTAAATAACGAGGAGGGTAGCCTCAGTCTGCAGGACGATATAGATGGGTTGGTCAGATGGGCGGAACAGTGGCAAATGGAATTTTACCCGGAAAAGTGCGAGGTGATGCACTTTGGGGGGACTAACAAGGCAAGGGAATACACAATGAATGGTAAGACCTGAGGCAAGACGGAGGGTCAGAGGGATCTGGGTGTGCAAGTACACAGATCCCTGAAGGCGGCGGAACAGGTGGATAAGGTGGTAAAAAAAGGCATATGGGATACTTGCCTTCATTAGCCGAGGCATTGAATATAAGAGCAAGGAGGTTATGATGGAACTGTATAAAACACTGGTTAGGCCACAGCTGGAATACTGTGTGCAGTTCTGGTCGCCACACTACAGGAAGGATGTGATTGCGTTGGAGAGGGTGCAGAGGAGGTTCACCAGGATGTTACCGGGGCTGGAGCACTTCAGCTATGAAGAGAGACTGGGCAGATTGGGTTTGTTTTCCTTGGAGCAGAGGAGGCTGAGGGGGGACATGATTGAGGTGTACAAAATTATGAGGGGCATAGATAGGATGGATGCTGAGGAGCTTTTTCCCTTAGTAGAGGGGTCAATAACTAGGGGGCATAGATTCAAGGTAAAGGGCGGGAGGTTTAGAGGGGATTTGAGAAAGAACTTTTTCACCCAGAGGGTGGTTGGAGTCTGGAACTCACTGCCTGAAAGGGTTGTGGAGGCAGGAACCCTCACAACATTTAAGAAGCATTTGGATGAGCACTTGAAATGCCATAGCATACAAGGCTACGGACCAAATGCTGGAATATGGGATTAGATCAGACAGGGCTTGATGGCCGGCGTGGACACGATGGGCCGAAGGGCCTCTATCCGTGCTGTATAACTCTATGACTCTCTCCGACCGTCACACTCTCTTCCTCTCTCACTCCCTCCCACTCTCACTCCCTCTCTCTCTCCCTCCCCCTCTGCGAGGGGTTGCTGAGTGGGGACCAGGCCTCTCTGTCGGTGCATTGTGACCTGAGGGAATGTGAGGGGGGGCTTCGAGCGACCAACAGCCTGGGCTTCAGTGAGCGATGCTGTGTGATCCTGGTCGCTGGGTTTATGTGTAATCACTTCCCCCGACCCCCTTCTGAAATCCGGTTCCTATCCTGGTCTCTCCATGGGGGCCGCATCAGTCCCCTGTGGGAATGGTCCTGAGCAGAGATCGGAGCGTTAGTGCGTTTATTGATCTTTTGTATTAAGATGAAGTGATTTTCTTGCAATCCCACAAGGTGCGATGTGGTTGTTGTATGAAGAGCGGTTTGTGTTGATGAATATATCTGTCACTGTGGTGTTATGTTCATTAATAAATAGACATTTATATTATGAACAGCTAGCTTGAGCTAGTCACTCTGTTGAGCCATGTGGACTTGTACAGCATCCATCTTGACCACTGCCTCGTGGGTAGCCTAGTGCATCGTGGGTAGCCCACTCATATACATACAGCTCCACCTAGTTGTTGTATCCATGTGTTAAGGGAGACACGGAATGCAGGAGTTGGTTTAACAGGTGTTTACTGAACAAAGTCTGGAGGTGAACTAAAAGATACAAGACACTATACAGGCTTATATACCCGAGTGGTCACTACCGGTATTACAGTACACAGGGGCTCTTAAAGGTACATACACTACAATTCCTCCCCTTTTAGATAATTAGTACATAACATTTTAAGTAATCATTAATTAACATGTTTACAAGAACAATAATCTACACATTTGCTGCAGTTAATCAATTATAAGTCAGTCTCTCTGGAGGCTTCCTGACTCGGTCCGGATAACGCCTCGGTGGTGTAGTAGGTTCTTTTGGCAAGGTCAATTCGGCTTGAATGCCAGTGTCGGGTTCATCTGGTTCCAGTATCACCGGATCGGAGGTAGATACTATGGGCTCGATTTTGCTAGGGCCGGGGAGGCGGGATTGGAGGCGTGTGGGGGATAAAAATCGCAAAACTGGCGTGCGGGCCCAAACCCGCCTCCATGCAATTTTCCTAAATTCGTGTCTGCTGGTCCCGACTCCAATGCACAAGGCCGTTTGCCGACCCCAGCTCGGTTCCACAAGCAGGAAAGCAGCACCCGAAGCCCCGGTAAGGCGGCCGAATCCATTCCCATCGGACTTCCGTCCCCAATGTGAATGCCAAGTATTCAGTTATTGAGTTGCCTCCTTGGTTACTCATTTGTCCCTCTGGCGTTTGGTTACCCAGTTGTCAGTTTTCAAATTTCAGTTACTCAGTTGACTTTGTCTTTCTCACTCTGTGTATCTCTCTCTTCTCTCTGTCTCTCTCAGTGTATGTGAGTGTCTGTGTGTTCCACTGCCGCCCGGCCGAACCGGTTGCAAAGGCTCGCCTTGTTACACGCACGAAAACCCCGGGCTCGATTCGGAGCGATGGGCACCCGGCTTCCCGATGTCGGACCGACTCCGTTCCGGTACCCTTGGATGCCCCTTGCCCCTGGCTTGCTCTGGCAGCCGGCGCCTGCAGGCTGCCCCTCGCCCCGCCCTCTCAGAGGTCGGAAAGCGGTCTCCAGCCAACGGCTGTACCTCGGCCGGGGAAAGCGGCAGCTACACAAGCCAGGCACTGGTCTGTGCAGCCGCGCCACCCCGTTCAGCGTCAGTTGACCCCGACCGGATCGGACTTTCCTTCCCGAAGTTATCCCCGATAAGCTGCCGCTGACCGACGGCACGGCAGCCGGTACGGGACTGCGACACTTTCCCGAACTTGCCGGGGTCCAGTCCGATAATATAGTGTGCGTCCGCGCCGGGGCTTTCCAACGAGCCCTCCTTGACCGAAATCGGACACGGGAGTCTGGAGCGAAAGGCGTTCGACTGCCGGCCGGCCAAACCCAGGCAATCTCCCGCCGTTGAGGACCACTTCCAGGCCAACCGGGTCCAAATGCCCGCCTTGTTACACGCACGAAAACCCCGGGCTCGATTCGGAGCGACGGGCACCCGGCTTCCCGGTGTCGGACCGACTCTGTTCCGATACCCTTGGATGCCCCTTGCCCCTGGCTTGCTCTGGCAGCCGGCGCGTCAAGGTGGGTCCCCGCGGCACCGGCTCAG